>NW_004797701.1:460225-468577 GCF_000002075.1 Aplysia californica
CTGTAACCCCCAAACCGTCCCTAGTCAGTTGGACGGTAAAGAGTCTCAGGGAGCTGGTCAAAATTCTGCTCAAAGTCAGTTTGTTTCCATCCCGAGTAACCTGACGTCACGAAGAGAAATATGTTCGTTAGTATTGTCGAATAAAACGTCGTTACATGAAGGTTCTGTTTTGAGCACAAAACCCCAACAGGACAATTCAGCCTTCGTCTTTCTCGGTTCTGCTACACTCTGGGTTAGTGAAATCCCAAACGACTCAAGCTCACGATCCACACCATTATCAAACGAAGAAACCACATTTGTAACCTGTCCTTCGGCTCAAGAAAACGTAACGACTGATAACTTGACAACAGAGAACCCTGCCTCTACTCTGCCTTATTGCACCCAACAACCCCAGAACAAAGGCTCTTCACTCGCTCATGATTCTAGAAAATCTTCTGAACAAACAAATAGGTCAGAGAACCGAGGAAGCAGCTCTCCACCGCAGGCTGCCAATGGAACTGAGGCACAGGGAACTCGCGCAGACATCCCTACCTCTGAGAAACAGTCTAGGGAAGACACAGACATATCTGTAAGCTTCTCTACTGCCCAGCACTCGCCGAGTGAAACAGTCTCAGAGGGGAGGATTGTTGCGCACATCGGCAGCCTAGTGCAACAGTCTGACACCGACACATCTGCACCAACACCTAGACTTTCGAAGTCATCACAAGTCAAGAAATACCGCCACACTTCGCAAGCACAAATTATTATCCCTGACCTTTTCCCAGAAGACGACGCCCCCATCCCAGAAGACTCATGGGCTGGTCCAGCAAATGTTTCTCGTACAAGCCAAGAAAAAGCTCGATCTCCGTCACTAAATTCTAACCCATTTAGTACGTCAAGTAAAGATTGGTCTAATGGAAAAGGGTCCGCATATGATAGACAAAGCAGTGATATTTCGGCCGTAATATGTTCACCTTCAGATAATCGACCAACCGAAATTTCAGTAATAAACTATTCACCTTCTGATACACAACACAACAGCGGTTCAGCCCAATTAGGTCCCCGTCATGAAAAACAAGATTATGACACCTCAGTCATAATGCACCCACCCTCTGACGGACACCATGATGGTATTTCAGCAGGAATTCGTCCACTAACTGATACACAACGCATTGATACTTCGGTCCCAAAGCATCCACATTCTTATAGACAACACGATGATATTTCAGCCCAAATACGTCTACCGTCTGATACACAACTTACCGACATTTCATTCTCAAAACATCGATCTTTTGATGGACAAAACAATGACAGTTCGGACCAAATAGGTCCCACGTCTGATGTACAGCACTCTGACAACTCAGCCCTAAAACATCCAGCTTCTGATAGACAGCACACTGATATCTCTGTCCAAATACGTTCACCTTCTGGTGGACAACACAAAAACATTTCCTTCCCTACACATCCACAGTCTGATAGACATCACGATGATATTTCTGCCCAAATGCGTCGACCGTCTGATACACAACTCAGTGACATTTCATTCATAAAACACCCACCATCTGATACAGAAAACAATGACATTTCAGCCCCAAAGCACCTGCCGTATATTAGACAAAATAATGATATTTCAGTGCAAGTACGTCCACCGACTGGTAGACAGCATAACGACATTTCGGTTCAAATACGCCCAAGTTCTGATGAGCAACGCAATGACATTTCAGTCCCAAAATATGACATGCCAGGGGTAGTTCAGTCAGGTGGGGGCCTAGAAGATACACATTCACGAGAGGGGTCCGAGGCTGTACACTCACGAAACGTGAAGGAGGAGGTCAGCTCTCCCGATGATACACCACCATCCTCAAGGGTAGTTAAAGAAAGGCCTTATGAAATGACATCAGCTGCACAACAGAGTGGGAGGAGTGTGCGCTCTCGAGACCCTTCAGTGCCAACTAGTGATGATATTAGCGCGCAAAATACGTCAGTTGCAGAACGAAGCCAAGGGAGTGTGCGCCCACAAACACAAAGCAGCAGTTATGGACCATCTGTACCTTCCGATCAGGATGCCCCAGCAAACTATTACGTCCCATATCGAGCAGTTTTTAGTCTAGTTTCGGTAATGCTCAAGGTACTGGGCGCACTCACGCTGTTGATGAGCGTGAAGGATGCTGCGATTAGATACTACCACATCCACCGGGAGAAGCGCTGGCCTAGCGAGTACTACGGAGCAGACTAACTGGCACTTAGCGCAGAGATACACGGTCAAAGTAATCACCATTTGATTCTATAGTTTAGTAAAAGAAGGAACAAAAACAAAAAAGAAATAAAAGGATGGAAAAAAACCCCACATCGCCTATCCGAAATAATTTTGCTTCTGCTTCACGGTTCAACAGTTACCATTCTGTCGTGATACTCCTTTTCCGGTAAAAGTAAAGTAGAGCCCATCTTTCAAACTGCTTGTCCTGGTGCACAACGTGCGATCCCCGATCGCTGTAGGGGGTCACAGTGAGTTTGCAGTTATGTGTTCCAGGAACAGAAAACTGGAGCAGTGACTGTCACTTTGCGTGAAAACATTGGGGGTACTTTGATTTTACCACAAATTTCTTGGTTACGTTGAATCAGTGACAACACCGTTTAATAAAATCTCAGAACATAAATTTTATGATATTCTTTAAATGTTCTTTATACGATATTTACTTTATCATTTGACATGTACACTGTGGGTGGTTGGAGGTACTCTGGTATGGTTTTCTCCCTCTTGTATATCAAACTTCCATTGTCCTTATCTCTGCTCCTTCGTTTCTGTGTATGTTATTTCATAATGACACCTCTAGTCTTTGGCTCTTATAATATGACCTATTTTTGTTGTAAGTGCAGTAAAACTCATACTTAAACTCTTCTGAAAACAGAAGGTGCTCATTTCAGGGAAAGACAACCCCTCATTAAAAAGAAACAAACGGAGATGCTTGTAACAAAGGCTATATGCTTACAACAAAGGCACTTAAAAACCCCCAACAAAAATGTTACTCGAAGTACTGAGAAGAAATGGACCGAATTGAAGTTGCCTCACCCCTCTCTAATTGCGAAGGCTGATAACTATCTGCGACTCATTAAGCTGCAGACGACTGCAAGTTTAACGACCAATGGGAGGATTAACGCTTGAGTTAAAGTTTGGACTAGCGTTAAGAATTAGGTTAAGGTTAACGCGAGGAATGACAACTAAGATAAGTTTAGGGCCAGGATTAAAAACTGAGTTCGGGTTATGGGGCAGGATTAACAACTAGGTTAAGTTTAGGGTGAGGATTAACACCTCATGTAAAAGCAGGACCAGGATTAACGACTGCAGTAAGGAAAAGAAGGAGATAAATGACTAAGGTAAAATGATTTACGCATTCCCATCTTCAAAGAGGCTGGCTGCTTCGACCAGGCATAATATGTGCCATAATGCGGTGGAATCAGGTGCTCGTCAATTTGGGACATATATTATAGAGTTGTTGGTATCATCTTAAAGTTTGTTCATTTGTCTTGCTTTCGATGAAATATTACTCTTCTATTTTCAGTAGAAGTCGATTTATTTCGGATTGGAGAATGTGGAGGCTGCCTTGTCTCAGGGGCAAAATTAGAGAGATAATGGCTGCCAATGTGTGGGGACTTCCAAAGCTTGAGGGTCCTTGTAAGCTGTAAATTTACTTGTTGTGTTCCTTTAATCAACGTGTTTCAGTAAAAGCCACACAGCAAAGTATTTTTAAAGGGAGAAAAAAGTGTTGAGGCAAAAAACAAAAATTTGAAAAACTTGTCAAAGCAAAAAAAACCCAAACAAACAACGTTTTCTTCATTCGATTTCATTATTTTGACGAGCGCCTGATTTTACCGCGATGCCTCACATATCATGGTTAACTTTGCTGAATGAGAAATACTAAAGGATATCCGTGCAAACAGAACTAAACATTCAATAAGCTTATTTCTCTTACTAGTCTTATTCATATCGATCTCGCTTCTTCTGTACGCAACAAAGAAGTGACTAAACCTTGCTCCACAGATGCTGATGTCTTATAAGGGTCTACGTGTTTGCCAATTACCTAGAAAGTGATAGCATTCTTCAAATCCATTCATTAAGGTCGCGGTATAATCATACCACTATTGCTATCTTAAATGGAACTATTCTATTCTTTTTAGAAGTCTAATTTGTTCAAGGAATTACTTTGGTAAGTTTATTTACTGGGACCTTCAGAAAATAATTATTTTCAAGTTTGCGTCTGTATCTAATTTAAATGGTTCTAAATAATATTATTTCGCGTAATTATGACCAACGAAACAACTGGAGAAATCTGATTTAGTTAAAAACACGAAAAACGAAACCAACGCAAACACATAAATGTGAAAACTTCAGAAGGATTCGTTTCTGTTCTTTCGATTTCGACCTATGAAAGGTACACGTGCCCTATTACGTGTCTACCATAAAGAACCTGTCTCCACGTCGGTTTAAAATAACGTATCTTAAATCAAATCTCAACCACTGCCCCTGCACGCAACTATCAAAATAAGAAACAAATCTTGACGGAATTCACGGCTCAAATAACGCTGATCACAGCTCTGGTGTCACGAACTATCGTTATCAATCAAACCCCTTGATCTTCTCGCTGTAGAAAATCCGAGTCATGTTATTAACAGAGGTCCACCTGTACGACATTTTCATCAGAGTTCTGGTTACACACCGCAGACCTTATTTCAGTGACTTCTCCTATTACCATTACAGCAGCGAGGAACAAGGACCAACGAGCTTTTTTAGGGTTGTAAGGTGTCATGGTCAGCCTTCGTTCTACGAGTGCAGCTCTACTGAGCATAGTTGAAGGACTACACGTTATTTAAAAATAAAATAACGTAACCTAGATTTGAGAGAATTTACTACAACTCACCTGAAAGTGAAAGAGCGTAAAGACTCAAAGGACTAGATCAAGGTAAAAAATTGCTACCTTTTTTGATCGGCACTAGGACTGGCTGGTGGTTGTTGGCCAACGTTGGTGTACTACTTTTTCTTTTTTTTCCTGTGTGGTGTTTTCTTTCTTTCACTACTGACTGTTTTATGTCCGTATGTCTTGCCTTTTAAGGGGGGGGGGGGGGTTTACACCTGGAGGCTATCTCGCTTATTACTGGACCGAATTTTACCAAATTTCACACATATAACAAGCATAGTAAGGAGTCTTAAAATCCATAATCAAATTTGAGAAAAAAGTTTCGTTTCCATGGATACGCCGCCATATTGGATTTTATTCGCATGTCTTACGTAATGAAAACGGCACTTTTTGCTCATGAAAATTGATTGTTTTTTTGCATGCGTGTTCACAAACATTAGATCTAAAAAATGTTCTGTTGTTTTTTTCCTAAACGAATTAGAACATTTTTAATGAATTTTTTCCTGAGGTAGCATTCAAGTTTGCGAAAAATCCGTGAAAATCCACACTCCTGACACCACCAACAAAAATCTATTCCATATATAAAAAATTCAACAGATAAATTTTTAGTATTACCTCTTCTCTTCATTCTGTGAAAATGTCATGAAGATTGGATGAAGAATGGTGGAGTTATTTAAAAAAGTATAGAGAAAAGTCGCGTTTTGAGAAAACGGCTGATAAAGAAAAAAATAAAATACTGACTTTATGAGGAAATGGCGGTTACAAACATGCCCGGTATGGGAAAAATACGGTTTTGGGGGGTTCTTATGCGATGAAATAGTTGTAGGAGATGCTGAGGAAGCTAAAAATGCCTACAACTCAAATTACATGATTTTTGAGCCGAATTTTGACGTTGTGCCCCCCCCCCCCCCCCCCCCGGCGTTAGTAGCAGTAGCAATTGATCTCATAATTTTGTCCAAAGATAACCCACTGCCATTCTTTCCTCCTCCAGCTGTTTTACATGTCGTGTCCCCATTGTGAGACATCGACACTTTTTTTATAACAATTGTTTTGATGGACCAAGTACACCACGCTACCTAACTTAATAATAATTGGTTTTGACGCACAAGGACAGAAATTGAAATCTGCAACGACTACCCTTCTCGCCCTCGAGTGTTCACACTATAATGGTTTTCCTCTTAACAAAAGTGCTGGTGTAGTTTAAAGGTTGTAACCTTATAAAAGAATTTATCAGAAAAGCATTTATTTAGTTTCGCACGCTACCTTTGTTAACCACTCTCACGCGGTAAACTAGATCCACAGGCTTTCACCGGCGGCCCTCTCGCTCTTGCATCGGTCAAGAAGGTTGTTTTGGTAAACAACCCACTATTGCTGGTAAAAATAGGCCTCTGGTTTTCCACTCACTTTCAAAACAACCTTCTCCCCCCCCCAAGCCTCCCCTCTCTTGCTATCGCTCGCTTCGTTCTCTCTCTCTCTGTCTCTGTCTCTCTCTTTATCTATCTATCTCTGTCACACTCTTTCTTGCTATAGCTCACTTTGTTCTCTCTCTATCTCTCTATCTCTCTCTATCTCCATCCCTCTCTCTCTTCCTCTTCTTGTCGCTCTTGCTCTTTTATCTCTCTCTCTCTCTCTCTCTCTCTCTCTCTCTTTCTCTTATGCTCTCTATTGTTTTCGCTCTATCGTTCTCTCCCTCCCGCCTCTCTCTCTCTCTCTCTCTCTCTCTCTCTCTCTCTCTCTCACTCTTATGCTCTCTATTGTTTTCGCTCTATCGCTCTCTCCCTCCCGCCTCTCTCCCTCCCTCTCTCTCTCTCTCTCTCTCTCTCTCTCTCTCTCTCTCTCTCTCGTTCTCTCCCTTCCTCTCTCCCTTCCTCTCTCCGCCGCTCACTCTTTGACGATGACACCGTCTCGCTTGCTCGGCTCACCGCTCACTTCCTCCTCTCGCGCGACACACGCAAGTTCACCCAGCACGTGATGCCATACGACCGGCACTAGACCACCACCTACCCTGAGCGGTCTCAGGATCACCGGGCCAGCGACACTCGCAAACTCAAGTCCGATAGCTCTGGGATATTTTCACACTTCACGGAGTATTCAAGCTGCGACGACCTGATGGTGAGGCCAATACATACACTGTCTTGTGTCGATGGCTGCATTCAGTGGCAAGTGGCTGAGATTTTAAGAAACAGATCAAAGAGTTTTACAGCGCTACTGTAAACTCTCTGAACAGATTAAACCAACGCGAGAGGGTGGTCGGCGGGTGCTCTGGTGTGGTTTGCTCCTTCTTTCCTATCAAACATCTACCGTCCTTATATCTCTTTTCTTTTTTTTTTCGTGTTAGTTACTCTCCTGTAACATCTCTAATCTTCAACACTTACATGACCTAATTGTGTTTTACAAGGGATGTAAGACTGTTATTTAAACTAAATAAAAAACAACGCTAAGACCGGTTCTTCACGGTGCACAGGTTGTTGTGGACTCTTCAAATTAACTGACATTACTTAGTATGACATACACTTCGTCTTTCCTTTCTGTTTGCATGTCTGCGATACTGTGTAAAGGGGGGGGGGTGTCCTTGGCTTTTTTTTAAAATGTGCGTACGCATTTTGGACAAAACAAAATATACATGATACCGTACACAAGTATTGAAGAATATCTTTTTAAACGATCTGACTGCTAACTCTTTTGTCCCTAGCATCTGTGGTGCAGAAGTTAGCACCTCAGTCGCACTCAGGAGACCTGTGTTCGATTCCCGAGTGGGCAGAATTTTCCTCTAATAAATCTGTCTGTCTCAGCCCGGATTGGCCCTCACAGGCAGTGCCGAAGCACGCATCTTTATTGACCTAAATTATGTCGAAAAGAGGGTGGGGGTGAGAAAAGCCCCAAAGTCAGAATAAGAAAACAAACTCTTTTGTAGATTGGTCGCTTTACTTCGTTCACTTTTGTTTATTTCTGGTTCAGTTTTTAAATACACGTCCTCCTCGCTCCACCTTATTCCAATTACAATCGTACATCTTAGATCTATTGTATCATTTCTTCAAGTTTGTTTTGTTTTAAAGCATTTTTTTATTCGTCCTTCTCTCTTGCAATAGCTTTTATGGTTTCTTTTTTATGCTTATGAGGTGCAGTGTCACATGTTTGTCTAAGCATTAGTGTTACCATAGTCTGTATTCTGTATTTGGGCAATGTCACAGTAAGTAGCTGTCATTGTGGGTGGCTGGCAGACATTTAGGTGTGGTTTGCTCGTTCTTTTCCACCAAACACCTATCATCCTTATGTCTCTTACTTTTTACCATTATGTTACCCTCTAGTCTCATAAGTAATATTAGGGGATTTATATGGCTTAGTGTTGAAAGTGCCGACAAACTCTCACTAAATCTCTAAAAGAAAACAAAAGCATAGAACAACGCAACCCCCCTCCACCCACAAGCAACAAATCAAACAAAAACAAAACAAATACACC
>NW_004797701.1:469910-473922 GCF_000002075.1 Aplysia californica
GACGCCCTTCCAAGTTTTTCAGCGTAATAAGAATGTAGTTTAGATTCTGATAAAGCCGACAACATCGATCCGAGCTTAAAGCCACCTGCAGTCTGCCAGCTATATGTGAGGGCAAGCTGGAAATCATAAGAGAATTTTTTTTTTACCTATCTGCGCTTACTGAGTCAGTCTCCGAAATCGTCATTCTCTATGTTTTCACCCTGACGATCTATTCTACGCTTCGGCCGCCATCGGGGCAAAATTCAAAATTCCCTACCAATTGAAAATGTTTATTTTGTCCCGCGCTCATATGACCTTATGCAGTTGCGAGCGCCGTAAAACACGTACCATAAACATTTTTAACAAAAGTTTTACATTGGGCGCATTACAACGATTCTGTCTTTTTTAAAATTCTCTTTTCTTTCTGTCATATATTCATCCGCGATTTATTGTCTTCACGTATACAGTTTCTCAGTTGAAGAATCTATTACCTCCTCTCCCTCCTCCTCCCTCCTTCCCTCCCAACCCTCTCAAACACACTCTTACGTTCCCACAAATAGACGTATTGTGCAATAACATAATATCAGACCTGCAAAGTAGCACAGTTTTTCATTTTATAAACTTACCCTTTCAATTTTTAACGATGTGAAAAACAAGTCTCAAAGAAAGGTGAAAAAGAAGTCAATATGAGAGCTTGAAAAAAAAAGATCGTGTAATGAGGATGTAATGGGCTTTGAGAGAGGGAAATTGAACAACATGGCGTCTTGACGTAAGCCAGTCTACCATTTTAGTTATTCTGCACGCAATACAACTCCCACAGGGCCCACATCTCCTGCTAAGGCCACAGCGATGGCGAGATGGCTACCTCAAAGAACATTAATTTGTTTCTCAGTGTCGTTTCTTGAAGTTCCTGGTCTCCGCTTCAGATTTTTCTTATTTGTCTTGGTAAACGGTCTCGTAAAATGAGAAATGTTTACGTAAAGTGCAGCCACAGTCAACCTTCAATGTCTTGGTGGTTTGTGTTAAGAGCACACAAGACAATAATTGGAAAATGAGATAATTGATGCATGTTTTTGTCCGTGGAATAGTTTGGGGAAAATGATATTAAGATGATTGGAGAACTTTATTTTGATATCTTTATAGTCTGAACGGATCAGTTTTTTTAAATATTTTGTATTTCTTTTTTAAAAATCATTTCCAGTATGCTCGAATGGTGTAGCCAAAAGTAATTTGCTTCCAATAGTTAGCCCGTTTCATACATATCATTAAAAAGAAAGAAAACGTAACGGTTTACGCACTTTAGAAAAATCATTTCTTATGCTTTTTTGGACATTTTCTCCGTATACTTTCTCAACAACCATTTATTTGTTTTAACTTCATCAGCTTTTGAAAGAGGCTGAGTACTTCCGACGTCATCATGAGGTTTCTAAAAAAGCCAATTATTGCCATGCTAGTTACGAGTAATTACTCTTTCTCATTAAAAATAGTACATGTATATCTCAAATATAAACAAAATCTGTGCTACTGGCTACGCTTGCGTCATTATAGCTGAGTAAACAATCTTGTTAGGAGTGTTGGAAGATCTAAACCAGGTCTTTCTAGGCACTTTCCCGTTTTTCAATGTTTTATCGACGTTTGAAGAAATCGGGTATGATTCGACTACCGTATTGCCGGATACCCATTGTATTGAGCAGTCTGTACTCACTGTCATTTCGTACTCACAGTTCTCTCTCTCTCTCTCTCTCTCACTCTCACTGTCTCTCTCACTCACTCACTCACTCTCTCTCTCTCTCTCTCTCTCTCTCTCTCTCTCTCTCTCTCTCTCTCTCTCTCTCTCTATCTCTCTCTCTCCAACCCCCCCCCCAACCGTATTTACATTTTTCCATGAAAACTTTTGATTTGCACGAAACAATACATATCCTTAAATGTAGTGTAATCTTACCTCATTACTCGAATTCCCCAAAGCTGAATAAAACGTTGGAAAGTGAAATCATGTCTGGCTCAATTCACAATCACAGTCATTATCGATATTGATAGACGGCCAGCCTAGATCAGAAGGAAACATTAAATGAGCAGCCTGTTATTGAGGCTTGTTTTTTTCGGTCGTAAAGATAATTCACGTGCGTTTCGTTTTCCTTTCATTATTACACTCCGATGGCCTGTGCTATTTTAAAAAACAACAGCAACTTAAATAAGCTGCCCTTTTTTAAAAATGGTTTTTAAAACTCACTGGGTCTGCATTTTTCTATGTGTGGTAACGTCCTCAGATAAAAAAGTGTCCCAAAAGAAAACTAATAATTCAGTCTACAATAAAGCCAAAGACTTTAATCTTACCAGCCTCACAAATATGACAAAATAAAAACAGTTTGCTCATTTCAGAGCTCGGCTTCGTCGACATTATGCAGGTAGTTAGAAGACGCCTCTGGTTGATCCTACTTCTTTTCTCTTCTTATGTTGTTCCAATCTCTCCCCTTACCCTTTTCCCGCACAAATGTATCAGCAATTGTATTGGTGCCCTATTCGTAAGTCAAAAACCAGAAGTCTCAAATCCAGGTTTGTTGGCCAACTGAGGCTCGTAGGACGATGTTTAACTTTTGAGCCCCAACATCACATCAAAATTAAGTGTCAGCGCTGCCCACGCTTAAACCTGGTTTTAAGGCTGCTGAGCTATGTAAGAGGGAGCTCTGCTAGGTTTATGGCAAAAATGAGTACGTAAGAGAAACTTATAATTTATTTCGAAGGACGTTTATGTTGTGAATTGCTACCAAATACTGCACACCATAGCAACTGGACTTCCAATGTCTAATAATACATGTGGTAAATATAGCAGATCCAAAGCAGGCCTTTCTTGGCACTTTTCCACTTTCCAATGTTTTATTGACATTTGGATAATTCGAGTATCATTCGACAACAACATCGCCGAATGACCATTGTTTTGTGCAGTTTTGAACTCAAAAGTTCCCTGTTCGAAATACGACAACAAAAGCTATAAGGTCCACAAGAATACCAGCAGAGACACCACTGTTAAAGGGAATGTGATACTGTTTCAGCTAGTGACGTAGTTGATCAGCAAATGTATGAGAAACATTGAGTGGCATCGTGGTGAAATAAGGCACTCGTCAAAAATAAATGAAATCTAAGAAAACTGAAATTACTTCGATTAATAAGCAATTTTTGTCGAATATATATATTGGGTTTTTTTTAGGGGGGGGGGCAACATCTCTATGTCCATTTAAAACACATTACTGAGTGGATTTTACTATTTAAAAAAACATTGATAGAAGGCATACCAATGTACTTTATCAGTTTCCAAGGACACTGAATCTTTCGAAGTCACCAGACGTTGGCGGCCATTTTCTGCATAATTTTCCGTCCAACACTAAGCGACCCCCGTCTTCTTTAGTCGCAATTATATCGAATCTTCCGAATCTTTTCAAGATAGACTTTTTTTCATCAAAAACAAGACAATAAGCAATCATTAAGTTCATACAAATAACTCCATGTGAACAAAAATTGACGAGCGTCTGATTCCGCCGGGTCATGATACATTTGATTTTACTATCCTTTTTCTTTAATTTTAGAGACGAAACAAAACATTGCCCAATGGCCGATGGCGACATAATATAAAGGGCTTTTGTGACGAGACATGTTGTATCCTGCATGTGCAAAAATGTAACATGAAAAACGGATTATTTGATTTACAGGGTCAATAATAGGCTCTTGAATTTAAAAGAAAGAAAAACCCAACCCAAAACAACCGTGCCAAAGCAGTTCAGGATCATTTGATACAGCACGTTTTGTGACAAAAATGTTAACACAGTAAAGATTTAAAATCCTGCTAGCCAACTGAAGGAAGAAAAAAAAGGTTGAAATGTTGAATTTAACATAATATCATGTTGCCACAGAGCCCTGCAGTGTAGTTTCCTGGCGTGTTTGCTAAGGGACAACGAACTATTCAGCGATTTCACCTTTGTTACAGAATGTTCAAACATATGGGTGGTTTGTGTGTATGTGTGTGTGTGTGTGTGTGTGT
>NW_004797701.1:474340-478560 GCF_000002075.1 Aplysia californica
GTGTGCCACTGATAGACCACATTTTTCCCGTTGCCCTCTTCCGTTCCTAAATCGCCGTGGGAACCGATACCGTGGAAATGCTTGGTTCTTTTTCTGGTGAAAGGGTTGGGGTTTCCAGAATTAAAGAACGCCTCGCTTGGCATTAAAGTAAGAGTCATCAACCCCGCAGCCCAATACGGCACGCTCCAGAGCTAAGGGTGTGTGAATCGTCTGTCTGGCATTTCCTTTTAAAATAAAATGCCAATTGGAAAACTTGACTGGCGGGTGTTTTGAAGCCACGAATGGCTGGCCCTGCTTCTTTTCATTCGCTCTGGTGCTTTCGATTCTTTAAAGAACATCAATTTTCTATTTGTGATGATTTGTACCTGTACCGTTTCAATGGAAAGTCATCGTTTTTTGAGTGAAGATTATAATCGTGTCTTGCTGAAGGGCACACCCTAGTGGTTATCTACTAAAACAATGTTCAACCAACGTAATGCTTCAGGCTAAAGCTCTCTTACCGCTGGGCAAATGAAGCTTCTTTGCGTGTATAATAATATTTATTATGTCGGAGGCAGTACGTAAAAGGGGTCTGCCGCGAACTAAGAATCTTAAAGTACATACGGTCGCCGTGGCAACAAGGAGAAAATTTGAATTCTAAGAGAAAATGAGCTGTAACATAATGAAATGTTGGTGGTCGGAGGGTGCCTCTGATTGGCTTTGCTTTTATTTATTTCTTTCCTCTGGATTTTTTGTTGTTGTTGTCTATCTTTTATTATTTTTTCCTTACTCGAAATGACCTCCGTTTTTTCGATGCATTTTTCTTTTATAATCGAACTTATTCAAACGAGTTTTACCATGTCGAGAAAATATAAGATGGGGAAATCAACAATATAAAGAGATTTGATAAACGTTGCCAACCATCAAAAGGTCGTTATCAATTGGAGGAAATTGGAATTTGTCACTTTAAAGAGAAAAAAAAAATCCGGGTAATTCTTATTTAGAGATTTGCATTCACAGTCAGCAGCTCGTAATGTTAGCAAATAAAAGAGCTTTGACGAGAATAATATGTATAAGCACGACCAACATCTTTTCATAGTGAGTATAAGGCGGTCATGGTGGTTAGAAATTTCCACTTGTGGGTCCTACCTCTTAACTTTTCGTTGGGTGTTTCTGTTCTATTAGCCTTGCTTTTTTCTGACACTGAATAACCAGTGGGCAGTTGGAGGGCGCTATGGTGTGGTTTGGTCCTTCCTTCCTGTAAAACATATATCGTCTTATCTCTCCATCTTTTATGTGTATGCTACTATCCAGTAACATCTCTAATCTTCGGCACTTATATAACTTAACCAGCTGGGCCCCCGTTCGAGGAAAGGAATGATCGGTGCATTAGCATCAACTGAATACCATTGGTCTACTATATTTACACTCTACTGGAATGGAAGAATAAAACTTGAGAGAAAAGTGACACATGTGTTTCCAAGTTGCCAAATATATAATAGATGCACTGTGTTGATTGTTCCCAGTAGCAAGAAAAAGAATTTTACAAGGAGTCCAGAAAAAGCGATGATGGGCATCAAACGAAAGGATCACAGTCGAATTTAGCACCAAGTTAAAAAAGAAAACATGAGGCTAGATCATAGAGTTACCCCCTTTAAACGTATAGTGTACATCTATGGGCTAGATCTACATCTAGATCTATACAAGCCGCACACTTAAAATAGTGCTCAGTATTGCGCGACAATGCGCGTTATTATCGAACGGAAGTACAACTTGAAATTAACAAACCTAGCGGATTTTCTAAAATTACAGAGACAGAAGCGTCGGCCTACAAAAGCGATCGGCGAAATAAAGAAATTTAGCTTTTTGCAGCAAAATTGTCTCAAAACTGAAAAAGCGAAGGGCGTCATGATCTGGAGAATATTATTTTAAAGAATCTTTTGGCGAAAACCGCATGTCGATCGATGGAGCCATTAAAAAGCCTTTTGAACAGCAAAATTCGGCCACCACAAATAGATAATAGATTGTATTGCAAGTGCCGTAAAACCTTAAAAAACTAAACTAAATAACCGTAATTCTGTTGATGTATTTCTCTTCATTCAAACAAACGTAAAGGTCGTGCGATGAGCGATGTGTTTACTTTCGCTTTTGCTTGAGTTAAGCCGAGGTGAATGTTTGTTCAACGAATCAGGACAATTAATAATGGTTGATCAATGGAGTTGGACATAGTCCCAAATTAAAGAACATTTCGCTTGGCATTTATGTGAGGTCATCAACACGGCAGCCCAACACAGTACCTGCTGAGCTAACGGAGTGTGTATTGCCTATCTTACATAATACTAATTGGAAAGATTGACAAGCGGGTGTTTAGAGGGCGCCATTAAAGGGTCCCTTTTCTTTTCCCTTTCTCTGTTGCTTTTGTATTTTTATAATTAACATTTATATTTCTGATGATTTCATAAGTCCTATACTGTTTCAACGGGAAATAATCTTTTCTGAGCGAGGATTACAATATTCCTTTTTTTATATTTCCTCTGTTGATTCAATAAGTTTGTCTTGCTTTTTCCTCATTCACTACGCTATTGTGTCGATGTGCTTCTATTTGCTGACATTAAACTGAACTAAACTAAGAGTTTGGGTACTCAAATATCATATATTATCTTTGTCTCGGTCTGTTCTTTTGCCTAACGTTGAATGCAACATAAGGCAACCGACATTGGTATTTAATTATTTATCCTGAAATCATTTATGTGTGCGACTGCCGTCGTATGAAACAACGTTATGTCTCCCAAGGAGCGGGGGGAGGGGTGGGTTTTAGTTTTTCATTATTTTTCGATTTTTCTGCATATCCAAATTGTCTTCCTTGTGTAACTGCTGGGGTGTTGTATTATGATAATCTTTTTCACTGAACGTGTGACAATATAATAAGTTGTTTTTAGAGGGTTTCTGATTTGACAGTTTCCGAGACTAGTCTGTGGAAATAATTAGGAAGCTGACACTACCAAATACACACAGAAATATGAACACACAGACACACACACACACACACGCGCGCGCGCGCGCGCGGTCTCTCTCTGCCCCCCCCCCTCCCCCACACACACTTTCTTTCAATCTCTTTCTCTCTGTCTCCCTTTCTCTTTCGCCAGATATCTGTCTCCTCGTCTCTCGAGGTCTCTCTTTTTCTCTATTTATCTATCCCCTCCCCCTCCTCCCTCAAAATTCTCTCATTATTTTCTATCTCTTCCTCCTTATCGCTCTCGTCCTTCATCTCTCTGTCTTTCCTTTCTGTCTCTCCTTCCTCTACCTTCTCACTCTCTCCCTGTTTTCCCTCTCTTTCGTTGACTATATTATCATAATTATCCTCCTCCTGGTATCTTCATTTTTTCCCTGTACCTTTCCCTCATCACGCTTATTACTCCATCTCGCTGTATCTCTTTCTCTTTATCTCTTGTCTGCCTGTTTGTCTGTGTGAGTGTCTATCTGTCAGTCTGTCTGCCTGTCTGTCTCTATTCCCATCTTTCTCTCGCTCCCTCTCTCCCCTCCCCCCTCTCTCTCTTTCTCGCTCTCTATTACGCCTCCTCTATCTCCCTCTCAGTTCTCACATTACCACAAGACCTTGTAGTGCTATTACATCTGGGTCACCCACTTCCCCGTTGATCAATGCCCTGTCTCCTTGGAGCTGACCAGTAGAGGTGGGCAAAATCCGGATAACCTATCCGGACAACCGGATAATTCTCATTGAAACATGATCCGAATTCAGACTCTTAAACCCTTTCCTAACCCGTTTGCCGCAGTGGGTGCACCCATTTATTGTTGGAGTGGTTCTCATCCATTTGTCGAAGAGGTTCATAACATATTATATGCCGAAGAGGGATACTTACGTACTATACCAATTTTGTCAAAGCGACTCAATGCCCAGCCCTACTGACCAGTGGTCATTAAGACAGAGAAATACATAAATAGTCTTTTTCATTAGTGGCGAAATAGATAAGGAAACGACATGTCTAGAATTGTATGAGTTAGGAGTCACGAGCGTGATGTGTGAGTGACTCGAGAACATCAAAAAAATAATAATATTTCAGAGAGAGCTCATCACTTAGGCTGTGTGTGTGTGTGTGTGTGTGTGTGTGTGTGTGTGTGTGTGTGTAAGTGTGGGTGAGAAAGAGAGAAAAAGAGAAAGAGATAGAGATAGATAGATAGATAGATAGATAGATAGATAGATAGATAGATAGATAGATAGA
>NW_004797701.1:479943-481159 GCF_000002075.1 Aplysia californica
GGGTGGACGAAATCGGGAAATCAGCTCCACATTATTTTATGGGAGAGAATCCATCTTTCGTCGACCGTTATCTGATTGACCAACCGACAAATACAAAATAGATTGGCCACCATTTAGTAACGATTTCTAACAAGTGATCTTAAATCATGATTGAATTCTAGGCACCATTTCCTATTCTAAATAAATGCCTTAACGCTATAAGCTATTTAGAGAATCGCTAAATATCACAGGAGGCTATTGGTGTTTGTCTGGGAAATGGCTGGATGTAGAAAGCTATAGAATATCCCACAAGGCAACACGAGGCAGTCTTTTCGATTAGACCATCCGACTTTGAAAGTGGGTGAGTTTTACATTTGAGAATCTGTGAATGTGAGGACTAAAGAAAATCAATTGAATGTAATAATTATTTTTATTCAAAACTGAAACATCAATGCATACGGAGAAAGGTTTTTAATACGTTCTTCCGTTTTCATGTTATTATTGCTTTGCTGTTAGGGGGAGGGGATTCAGGGTGACTTTGGTGGTCCAGTGGTTAGGCACTAGGGCTCTAGACCGTAAGATCGTGTATTCGAATCCCATCATGGGCCCGACGTTGTGCTCTTGGAGAAAGGTACTTACGTGGCGTTTCCACACTTTACCCCCGTGGGAATCTTTACCCGGTTATAAATACCAAAAGATCTTGTCAGTTGATTAGTGGTTTTAGTTGGTGTAATCCCCAGCTTGCACTGTGTGCTTCCCATGAAGCCGACAGTGTTTCTACATTATCGTTATTTTAAGCGCCTGCTGAGGTAATAATGCAGATAGCAGTAAGGCAGACAGAGCATACTTCAGAACTTGGATACGCCCTATATTATATCAAATGTAATTATTCGCATTAAACAAGGATTCCCCTGAGGGTAGTTTAGAACTTCACACCCTTACCGATACTTAAGTTGGTATCATTATGATTGTGAGGGCGGGGTGGAGACGCGATGCTGATTAAACGCCACCAATAGACCCTTTTTCTAGACTTGCCTTAAATAGCAATTAATGCCATGTTGCTAAAAGCAAACTTTAGACCTTTGCGCAAGATTGTGGGTAGAATTCCCACATGGAGAAGATAATCATTCAGGCGTGCCTGTCTTTGTGTTTTCACTGTCTTTGTCTTTGTCTCTGTCCTTGTTTTTCTTTCTCTCCATTTGTTTCTCTCTCTCTCTCTCTCTCTCTCTCTCTCTCT
>NW_004797701.1:482493-484290 GCF_000002075.1 Aplysia californica
CCTGACTCGGCCTAGTGACAGAATTATGCAATGTTTTACCTATAAAAAGAGATACTATGTAATGTGCACAACCTTTACTTTTTCATAATGGATACATTAATAAATGAGTGTTTTATGTGCTGTGAATGGGGCAAATGGCCTCACCACTGAATTAACTTACTTAATACTTTTTTTTGGAATACTTGATGTCGCCCAGGCTCACCCACACCCCCTTGTAATCTGAGCCTGGGGCCCATGGTGTGAAGCATGATATTGGGTGGCTATACAGTTTGTCAATGTTTATACTGACGACACCATTACGCAGCAGGACGAGGCAGCCTGCACATTCGACCGCTCCACTGACCCCAATAAATAAACTCATCTATCAAGTTGAATGCGCGTGATAAAATATGTGGCTCTAATGTCATTGTTGTTCGATTACTACGCAGTGCATGCGTTCGACTTAGTCTTCGCTAGGGCTGCCTACAGCGCTTATTGATGCAAACATAAAATACTAGTCGTTAAGTGCTGCCTAAATCAGATTGAAACTAGGATCAATTACACATAATATTATGTAGACCACATTCAACTATTAGGACATGGAATTGCACTCTTTTTCTGCTCCTCAAATACAGGAGCAACTATACAGCAAATCGCTTGGCAGATGCTTTAACTCGCTTGGCAGATTGCGATAAATGCGTCCCTTTTAAGCATGAAAGTGACTGGAAAAACCTAGTTGAATTGTGATCGATCTTGGGAAATGTCCCGTAACGAGTTTTGCAGGAACGGAATCGGTCGTGTTTTGTTGCAACTCCTGCTCTGAGGAAGCTTTGTTTTTGTGACAAACAGCTCTTAGAAATCTGGACGTAACCTCTTTCTGTCATTTATGAACCTAGCAGTGAAAGAATAAGGGAGACATCGTGGTGAAACCAGGCGCTTGTGGAAATACTGAAATTGAAAGAACCGACTTTTTTCTACTTAGGCAATTTGTATCGTTTTTTTGTGTGGTTTGTTTTGTTTTGGGCTCAGCACCTTTTGATATTCATTTAAAAACGCATTATTTCTGCACGTATTTTACTATTATAAAAAAGCGTTGATCAAAGGCACAAAAATGTAAATCAAACAGTTTCCAAGTACACTACAGCTTTGAAAGTCTCCAAACATTGGAGGCCATTTTCTCGCTAATTTTACCTCTGAAACCAGGCCCCCTCCATTGATGTCAATCACACATATCTCTATTTCTATTTTAACATAGATTCGTATTTTAAAAAAACCAAAAGCATGAAAAATAAACAGCCGTTAAGACGATCCCAATGAATTCATATGCTCCCCGAAAACCGATGAACGTCTGATTCCACCGTGTCGGGACACATACTATAGCGTTGAAAGATCGTGGAAACAAATCAATTAATTGAGTGGGTGTTTTCGGACAGCGCCACTGGCGGGTCTTACTTTTTTTCGTTCCCCTTATTGTCTCTGCTCGTCTGTCCTACTTTTTCACTGCACTCAATGAACATTATTATGTCGGTATGTTTCTCTTTATCTAATCTAAATAAACAAATCAATTGAAGGAAACAAAACATTTCAAAATAGACTTATAAACTGCTGACATGGTACTGGAATATGAAGTACTTCTCTAACTCTTTTATATCTAATGCAGGGAATGACTGAAGTAAATGAAACGCTGTAACAGATACACAAAGGCTCATGAAACGATATAAACTTTTGAGGAATTCTCTAACTTTCTAAAGACCATTTGTTGACAAAACTTCAGATCAAGAAGCAAGTTTAAAATACAGAGATCCTGGCAGCAACCCC
>NW_004797701.1:484667-486079 GCF_000002075.1 Aplysia californica
TTGTATGTTGGAAGGCGCCACTGGCAGGCTCAATTTCTTCTTTTCCCTCTGATATTTCATCTCGTTTGTCTTTTTTAAAATGTTTCAACTTATTTAACTTTTAGTTTTTGTACCATTGTCGATATTTTCCCGTGTGCCAGAACAACAGCAACAAAGAAAAAACAAAAAAGGGAAACAAGAAATAGCCCAACAAAACAACAAAACAAACACAAAAAAATAACAATTTTCTAATCTGTTCTCCCAGAATCTGAGCACGAGGTATGCCCGGTATCAAGAACTCGGTGACCCCTGACCTCAACATGGCCATCACACACAGCCCCAAGTCCACTACGGGTATTCCAGCTTCAGACACTGGCGTCCACACGATCGAAATGAGCGCAACACACGGTCTTGCCGGACACAATCACGCCCCTCCCACCTCGGAGCAGACAACTAACCGGTCTCCCATCACTGCCGTCACTGACGCTCAAGGTGTGACCATTGACGTTCCAATACGCAGATGTGCGCTGAGGCCAATACACGAGCCAGTTCGAGCGCCTATATCAAACATTGAGTCTAACGGGAGCCCATGTACTCCCTACGGTTCATCCAGAAAGCTTCCAAAAATATCCACAGACCCGTCTTCGAATCACAACCCGAGTCCGAGCCCGTTGACGTTAGATCTAACCGACAGACAAGGGTTCGTCGATTCCCAAACCAACCACAACGCCATCGAGAGTCCTCCTTACAACTCCAAAGCCTTCCCGCTCATCGACTCCGCCAACAGCCATAGCGACTTTGGCGCCAAGTACGATAGCAGCAACAACAACGGGAGTGCCATCTCCATCCTCTCCACCTTCAAGCTGGGTCCAGGGGTTCACGTAACGCCCCCTCCACCCCTCCTCAGACTCAGTCCAACAGAGCGATCGCCTGATCAAACGAGCAAAAGACAAAAACTTCGTTTCAAAGACAAAGAAGATGTGGGGAATATTTTTACTCGTTCCCTGGACACTGGAAGTCGCTCCAACGACAATGGGGAGTTTAAGACTGTCTCGTTTGTGTCTCCCAAAGCGTCTCTGGCGTCGACGGACCTGCACATCAACTCGATGTCTTCTATAAACTCCAGTCGGCAGCACAGTGCCCTCAAGCTGAATTCTTCCTCACAACTGTTTCCAGAAACTGGGAAAGTGATGCTCGCTTCCGAGGTAAAAAAAAATACTCAGAGAGAGAAGAGTTGAAAGTTAGGTTCTCTCGGGTTATTTTTCTTCACTATTTCAATCCTTCTCTCTTTGCCTCGCGTGCGGGCGCATCTTTCTGTCTATCTCTTTCTCCCTGTCGCCCTAATCTCTTGCCCTAACGCTTTCTCTCTCGCACCGTCTCTCCCTTTCTCTCTATATCACAGAATCACATAGAAACGCACAAACACACACACA
>NW_004797701.1:488219-489534 GCF_000002075.1 Aplysia californica
AGGCTACACGTGGAGGCTATCTCGCTTATTGAATTATTAGTGGATCAAATGTTACCCAAAAAATTGTTAGAAAAATAAGATTTGTTTTCGTGGATACGATGGACATATTGGATTTTGTTATGGAAATAAATTGTTGTTTATCATACATCTTGGGAAACAATAGATCTACAATAAATGTGTGTGCAGAATTTTTCATAAACGTACTAGAAAATTTAGATTCAACCATGATTTTTTCCTGAGGTAGTATTCAAGTTTGCAAAAAATCTGTGAAAATTCATGCTCCAAACACCACCATCTCCAAACTATTCCATAGATCAGATTGTTAGTATTAAATCTACTCTTCATTCTGTGAAAATTTCATGAAGATTGGATACACAACGGTGAAATTATTTTTAAAAGTATATAGAAAAACCATGTTTCGAGAAAACTGGCGATAAAGAAACATAAAGGATTGACTTTGTGAGGAAAAAGTGGTGACAAACATACCCAGTATGGGAAAAAATAAAGCTTTAGGGGGTTCCTATGCCATGAAATAGATGTAAGAGTGGCTGAAGAAGCTAAAAATGCCTACAACTTAAAATCCATAGTTTCGAGCCGAATCGGGACTTTCGGGGTGTACCCCCCCCCCCCTTAATTTATAAAAATACCAAATGCTTACAGTTTCAACCAACATCATATTATAATGAAGCTTGGCCCAAAACATTTGGATCGTATAGACTCCTAAACCGCACAACAGACAATTGTGAAATTTTCTATGCAGTTGTAAATTTAGGAGGGGATTTGCATGGGATAGTTAATCTTTTTTTGAAAAACCTGCCGTTTTGTTTCAAGTAACCAATAATTGAAAAATTATTAATTCAAAGAAACCGAAAAGAACACTTCACCTTTGTTCCGACTGCTTCCTTCCGGTGACGCTTGGCTTATTATTGCCAGTTGGCATGGTAAAGTAAGGTTAGATCTACCTCTATCATGATTGTTATATCATTTAAAATATCTTAAGTAAAGTAAGTGTGGATCATATTTTGCCTCGGTAGATCTTATTCTTAGAGGAAGGATCTAGATCAAGATCTAATATCTCAACCACTTGACCGCGAGGCGAACGAATTCGGCTGCTCAATACCTTAGTTATCGAGTAAAGTAAGGATAGATCTAGATCTGGAAGTATTTAGACCATATTGTGTTTCTGTAGATCTTATTCTTTGACGGTAGATCTAGGCTAGATCTAATATCTCAACCACTTGACCGTGAGGTGGACGAATTCCCCCGCTCAATACCTTAGTTATCGAAGCCCGTAAAACCTGTCCAAATCGTTTGA
>NW_004797701.1:495119-504958 GCF_000002075.1 Aplysia californica
CTCTTTCTCGAAATAGTACACAAAAGTCACACTATTTCTGATCCAGTGTCAAAATTGCCTGGTTCAATATGAAGCTTATACGGGGTGCCCACTACGCTGTTTGTTTTTGAGGCAATCGAGTCGGGCGATCGGGCGATCCCATCCGTAATGGGCACCCCGTATTAGACACGACTCGGTTTCAAGCCTAGGATCCGCGGATGACAATTCATTTTTTTTTCAAAGGGATGTCGACGCTGGATAAAGTCATAACGTGATTTTCGATCTTACAAACAACATGACCGGCAACTGATGTAGCGGACAGGCACGTGTGGAGAATTTTACTCCTGTGTTGAGGTCTGTCTACGTCGATGTTTTTTCACTCTAAGCCCGGGGTGGCCCTGGCAGGCTGGGTCGAAGCCCACCTTCAAAATGATCAAAGTTGTGTCGATGGGGGCCTGAATATATATATATATATATATATATATATATATATATATATATATATATATATATATATATATATATATATATATACGTACATACACATTTAAAGAGATCAATGTGAACACATCTTTAGAAAAAAGTATAAAACCAACACTTATCATAAAACAAAAGACTGATGCGTATTGATATAGCATAGATTAAATACATTAAACAACAAATAGATTAAACAACACTGTGGTAAGAGTCGTTGTGATTTCTTTGACATAATTTTGACATTGTCTGCAGAAGTCCAGTTCTTGTCAACCTTTAACACCCAGCGTCCACTTTTGCCACCTTTAAGTGCCAAACATTTTTCTACCGCCCACCGTCATGTACCTGATATGTTATTTCTAAGTGGGTCACTATAGGTCGGTCAAAAATTCGTGGCACGACTTATTGTCAAATATCTTCTCAACTATCGAACATAAACGCTCCTGCTTTTGCACAGTGACTTGTATTAGTTTGTCTTAACAGATCAATATTTTTGTACATACCTGTTGGCTCTTTTTTAGAAAATTCCTTAATAGATACCTAGAGGGTGGTTTCTACTGATGTTAAAAGGTTTATAGCTGTGACGATATCGCTTTTAAAAGCAAGTCCGTCATTTTTTTCTAATTGCGAGATTATCTTAATTGAACGCATGCTTAGAGAACTTTTAGTGCAAAAAAGTGTTCACTGTAAAATTAAATTCTTGTAACTAGTTTTGCCGCTAAAAAATGTCATTGGTGAGCTGTGACGTAAAACATATTATGCGTACACAAAATGTGTGTGAGGAGCTGGAAGTGCTGTCAACAATTTCTATTTTCCGCATGAAGGAGGTTTCTAGTATTCTATATAAATTTATGAAGAACGGTTTTTTAATCAACCTCATTTGTTGTTGAAAAGTATGATTAAGTTAAGACAAATTGAGACCAACTGCTGTGTAAAGTATGGGTGACACTGATTCAGCAGTCATAAAGATATTTGAGGATACGATGCGCCTCGAATTTTTGACAGCACTATAATATAACTGATGTGTCAGTTAAGTAACTACCCGGGTGATCCCCGCCGCCCATCAAAATTGTCCACTAGTAGGCGATATCGCCTCACGAAATCACTCAGTGCTGTAACCTTTAGTCTGTAACCTTTAGCTGGCCCCGAAATGCTGAAAACATGTGTTCACGCTGTTGTTACGTAATATTTTATTTCTGGAAGGAATTTTTTTAAAATGTCGAATGAGGAGTGTGCCACTTTTGAGGTGAAGGGATATTCTGCTACTTCTTCTATTCTTCTACTTTTTGTTGTTGCCGTTATGCGCGTTGTTGTTGTTGTTGTTGTTGTTGTTGTTGTTGTTGTTGTTGTTGTTGTTGCTGTTGGCGATGGTAGTAGTGGTTGTGATGGTGGTGTTCTTGTTGTTTTTATTGTTTTTTATTGTGCTTAGAGTTTCTGGGGCTATCCTTGCTTCTGTCACTGTCGTTGCCGTAGCTGCTGCTGTTGCTGTTATTGTAAATGCTGTCATTATTGTTGTTATTATTATCATTCCCCCCCCCCCAGATAATCAAACAGATTCCTCTCACAAGCAAGTCTTTTGATCTTTGTTCTACATATTTTTTGTTTCATTCTAACGGCTATTTAGATCCAGAACAAACGAGTGATTGATTGGCTTTCTTGTCAGTTGTGTGTCATCCATCCTGCCGTTCTATGTGTCAGTCTCTGGAGTTGGGATTGGATTTATTTATCTGTTTTGTTCTTTCTTCTTGAACAAATGCATTGTTATGTATATGTGGGAATTTTTTTCAACGATTAGCTTAGTTTGGTCGGGAAAATGTTCATATAGACAAAACAAAGGTAATTTAAAGATGGAAGAGAGCAAGATTCACCTACATATAGAAATATGAGACGTGAAGTTAAGGTAATATATGTACTACCAGTGGTGTCCTCCAAACACCCGCTATGATATTGACAAAAAGGCGTGTTATTGATTTATACATTACTATCTAGTTGCATTGTTTCAGTGCGTCCAAAAGCCTAGTTACAAGTAACGACAGTCATTGTTTCATCTTTCACCCAGTTAGCTATAATATTGTTATAATATTATACAGAAATATATCTACCAGAGAAACTGCCTGTAACCCTGACCTAGCACAACTTTAGGGACGGTTTCAAATAAAGCCTATGCCTCACACACTGATGCAGTTCTGATAGGATCTGACCACTGAAAGATCATGATAAGGGGACCTCGATGATTCAATGAGGCTAAAAGAATACGAAACGTAAACATGCCCCGTGGGTTGTTGGTGGGTGTTCTTGTGTGGCTTGCTCCTTCTTTCCTGCCAAACATCTGTCATCCTCATCCCTCCTCCTTAATTGTTGGGGGGTGTTTTTACTCTATTGTAACACCTCTAATCTCCGCACTTAAAAGAGCTTATTGTGTTGCAATCGCTATAACACTGTTACAGAAACTAAAACTTAAAAACATAATATACTTATGAACAATCGTGGCTAAGGTACACGATCTGAAAGCACTCTTGCGCCTGGATTTTAGATGGATAACAGAATAACAGATGCACACAAAATTATGACTAAGCAGCAGTTTAAGAAGGTTGGTTATATTTATTTTTTGGTATTAATATCAGAATAACAGATTCACACTTCAAAAATATAACTGACCTTCAAGTTCAAGCAAACTGGTCATGCTTTTGTGACGGCAAAGTTCTCTACTATATTTCTTAACTATAGCTCTGTTGGGGTTGTAAGAAAAAACATCAATTTACCATAGATTCACGCTATTAGTTTCCGCGTGAGACATGAAGGTAAGAGAAAACAAAAACCTGTTGTAAAAAGAAGCAATTAGTCTCGGTCAAACACGTAACTTCTCTTTTGTTGCTGGGATACTGTCGAGGCGGAACAATCATGGAGTATAGTGCCAACGTGTTGATTTATCATTAAAAGTTTCGTTTGGTCTCGTTGTCAATACGGTCTAGTTGTTAACATTATTTTAACAGGCAGTGTGTACTTTAACACCTGTTTGCAGTAGCACTCAGCTAGTCTCTAATGGTTAGAGGCATTAAAAAAAAATCTTGATCGACTTGATGATGCTATTTTGGCTTGCTCCTTCTTTTCTTTCAAACATCTATCGTCTGTTTGTGTATGTTAATCTCTTGTAACACCTCTAATCCTCGGCACTTATATGACCTAATTTTGCTACATGCAATACGAGTGTCGCAAAACTGTTACTTGAATCCGATAGGTTTGAACAACAGGGCGAGTGTCATGACAGATTTTAAGAGCGGAAAAGTAACCGGGGGAGGGGGTGTGGTGAATGACGTATGGTTTTTGGTCCCTTTGGTTAGGAATATCGCTTTTTTAGAATAATACAGTTCTGTCTGACATTTTGGGCCGTTTTGAATTATTAAGACCCAGAGGTCAGAGACTAATGAATGTTTCATCTGCTCTATCAAAATCGTAAGATAATTCGGAGTCGTTATTAAGATATCCAAAGAATCATATTCGGAAAAGCTTGACATGTTGTGAAACGTAACATTTTCGACGTTAAATTTCTCGAAACTAGGAGGTAGGCTACTGAGCATAATATAGATCTTTGTAACTCTAAGGTGGCGATAATATGTCACTCCTCGGATGAGGCTACCAGTATCTGTGCCTAAGCAGTTTGTCTCTTCCTGTTTTAATGTAGATGCTTTTAAACCCATATCGACAAACGTTAATCTTTTAGCAGCTGGGCTTCGACATTGTCTGTCGGAGCCAACCGGGGCTGAAAAGGAAACAACATTCCAACAGGAAGATCGAGATGTTCGACAAAACTTCTCTCCACTCGGGAATCGAACTAGGGTCTCTTGTGTCCGATGACGAAGAGCCTAACCGCTACGCCACAGGCGCCGGTAGGCTTGTCCGTGTTGCACACCCAAGCTATGAATTGTATTTTCTCGTGAAAATGTAATTTGGTTTGGTTTGTTTGGTTTTCTTTTCTTCTATAAATCAGGCATCTCCATTTTCCTCTTAAGATAAAATTGTACCCCACTCGACGTGGTTGGCTCGTCCAGGCAGGGTCAAAACAACCTGACTCCTAAATGATTTGAACAGTGACATTTCGGACGTAGAACATGGCAATCAATTGTTTGTTTGATTTTACTTAATAAAAAAATTAATCAATAAAGTCTTTTTCACCGTATACGTCGCGTAAGAGGTCAATGACTCAATCTCTTCTACCTCATGGATGGGATTATATGGGAGTTCAATGCCACCCACCCCCCTCTTTTTTCATCACGATTTTAAAAAAGTGACCTTGGAAATTTCAGCTTATTGCCAATGTTGCTCGCGAAAGTGGACGAGAGCCTTGCAAACAACCCAAAATGAACCAAATCATTGTGTTCCACACTGTAAATGAACCAAATCATTGTGTTCCACACTGTATTCAAACATTATACCAACTAAACTAAAAACGTGCACGTGTCACGACGCGGTGAAATCAAGCGCTCGTCAACTTTTGGCATGTGGTGTAATTGGTATCATCTTACAGTTTGTTCAGTTGTCTTGTTATAGGTGGAAAAAAGAACCCCCTTCTATCTTGAATAGAAGTCGAGATATTTGCTATTGAAAGAGGAGGGGTCGCCTGGTTTTAACAGTAGAATTAGCGAGAAAATGACTGCCAAAGTTTGGTTATTTCCATAGTCCATGAAAACTAAAAACTTACATTCTGGTGCCTTTATTCAACGCTTTTCAGTAAAACCAACACAGAAGTGTGTTCTTATTTGGATAAAAATGGTGTTGGGCCATAAAACAAAATTCGATAAAAATAGCCAAACTGGTAAGAAAATGCGTTTCTTCAGTTTCGTTATTTTGACGAGCGCCTGGTTTCACCACGCTGCCTTACCAGAGAAACAGATCTTATCACAGTAATAATAAATCAAAGCTTGTCGATGTGCAGCATTATAATGTTGGCATGAAGGAATCTCGTTGTATGCTTCAAGTAGGTAGGGCCGCTTTTCCGTTGTCTGAAAAGAGGTAAGGTAGAAGTTGAGGGAATAACTGCCCACTAGTTAATGCTGATTCCCCTACACATGTTACTGTGTGGGGTGTTAGAGGACACCGTTGGTAGGTCCTACTTTTTTCCCTGCGTTGGTCCCGTTTGTTTATTTCCCTTTTCTAAATGATGATGATGATGATGATGATGATAATACTAATAATAATAATAATAATAATAATGATAATAACAATAATAATAATAATATAATAATAATAATAATAACAATAATAATAATAACAATAATAATAATAATAATAATAATAATAATAATAATAACAATAATAATAATAATAATAATAATAATAATAATAATAATAATAATAATAATAATGATAATAATAATAATAATAATAATAATAATAATAATAATAATAATAACAATAATAATAATAACAATAGTAATAATAATAATATAATAATAATAATAATAATAATAATAACAACAATAATAATAATAATAATAATAACAATAATAATAATAATAATAATATTATAATAATAACAATACTAATAAAAACAATAATAATAATTATAATATAATAATAATAATAATAATAATAATAGCAATAATAATAATAATAATAATAATAATAATAATAATAATAATAATAGCGTTGCGTCCAATACTATATAGCTCCAGGGGGTTTACAATACATTTTCCTCCTTATTCGATTTTAAGGCATGGTCGTGCAAATTAAGATACTCTATAGATTAATGCTAACGCATAACAAAGCATTCATACTATCCCAGCGACCATCATATTTTCACAGTACAGCTGATGGCGATGTGTACATCACAGATTATAAGGGTTCTGTGAATAAGATGAATTAATTAAGATATCATTTCACAAAATGTGATTTGTGAACAGATGTCAGAATTTATCTCGGACTTTTTTTCCCTCAAATATTTTGGGAGATAGCTCCAGATAGATAGAGTTCAGGGATAAAAAGGAATGGCCACTATTATGTCAATGTGCTTCTCTTTCACTCCAACAAAAAACTCATCCATCAGTGTTCTGAACAGAGACAGACGATGTAGATGAAGTCACACAAATTGTGTGAAGCAATACCCTCTTTTTTAACGACAAATATTACACAAGAGCTCGAGCAGAAATTACAAAGGTATCACATAGGCCTAATCCCGACAGTGATATACATATCTCTAAACTGCTGAATTATTTCTGATCGTTGTATAAGCGAACGCTTTGTCTTACGGATTTTTTCATTTGTTCTTACTTTAGATTTTGGTATCGTAATCCCTCGATCGCCACTCATTGTTCATTCTATTCTCACTCTCAGTTCACCAACCCTATGATCACTCTTTGCTCAATTTATGGTAACTGTGTGTTAACTCAGTATAATATATATTATGCTCTCCCACTTAATGCTCACTCCTTCTATGATCACACTGTGATCACTTATTCTTTGCTTTCTCTTTGCTCACAATTTGTTCACTCTCTACTCACTCTTTGCTCACTCTATCCTCTCTCACTTTATGCTCACTAACTCTATGCTTAGTCATTCTATGCCCACTTCTACTTTTTGCTCACTCTACACTCACAATATGTTCACTCCCTACTCACTCTATCCACAATGTTTACTCACTCACTTTATGCTCATTCACATTTATTTCAATATAATCATGCTCACTTACATTTATCTCATTATAATGCTCACTCACATCTATCTCAATAAACTGTATACACACATACACATTTATCTCAATACACACAATACATGCTCACTCACAGTACGCTAATTCGATGCTGACTCTATACTAACCCTGTGCTCACTCTGTGCTCATTCTATACTCACTCTATGCTCAATTGCTATTTTGTCATTCTTATCTCCCCGCATGCCTACTCTTTACTCAATAATAATATACCCACCAACATCTTACTCAAGGTTATAATCTCATTCCACCCTTACTCTCTGTGCTTAAATCTTTGCTCTCTCCCTTTTGCTCACTCTTCGCTCTCCCCCCCCCCCTCCCAGACCCGTGATCGTGGCGTGCTGCACCTTGGTTGCACCTTGTAAATCTCAATAGTTTCTTCATTACGCTGATTTATTTGGCGGAGCAGAATGTTTAATAAGCGTCCACAACGGGGCTAAATTGGATAGAGCTTTCTTTTTAAATCATAGAGTGCAGTTGGAGATTAATGTGGCCGGTGTACACAAGCACAAGCTGGCGGTTACAGAAAACAACACTGCATTTTTTGTTGTTGTTTTTTTTTGTGTTAATGAATATTTATGAACCTAAAGAAATATCCAAAACACACGTTATCTTTGATCTTAACTTCTCTGAATACGATACAGTTATCCATATTATCGATTCTAAATATGCTGTACAAGGTAACGAAAGTAAACGCTTTCAAATCAATGTATCACCCACAAAACTAGGAAAGTGCATTATACTTTGTCGGTGAATGTGCTGATATGTGACAAAGAGAGAAGTAACGTTTACTAGTTATAATGGACTGAGAAAAGAACTGGTAAGAACAAAAGAATAAATGAAAGAAAGAAAGAAACAAGCAAGCAAACATACACACAAAAAAGCAAGATCAAACAGAACGTGCTTTTCATCGTACTACATTATCGACATCAATGAGAAGGAAATACGTAAGATTACAATTAACGAGAAAATAGTTAAGGGAGGGAAACCCCACAGATAATGTCTCTAGATATGGAGTAAAGACCGCTGACTCACTTGACGTGAATTTATCATATTTATTTATGTCACCCAGCAAGGAGTAGGGTCTATATTTGTGTCACGTTGTAGTGAAATCAGTCTCTAGTCCATTTTTGGGCAAGTAAAGTTATTTGTATTGCCTTATAGCTTGTTCATTTGTCTTGCTTTGGATGAAAAAAATATCCATTTATTTTGAATACAAGTCGAGTTATTTGCGAATGAAGGAGCGGAGGTCATCTTGTTTCAGAGGTAAAATTAGTGAGAAAATGACCGCTAAAGATTAGTTATTTCCTTACCTTGAGCGTCTGTGGGAACTGAAAATTTACTTTTTAATGCGCCTTTTATCAACGTGTTTAGGTAAAATTAACACAGAAATGTGTTCTTTAATGGGCATGAAAGAGGTTGAGACGAAAAACAAAAATACGATTGAAATTCACAAACCTCCAGGAAAATGCCAGTTTCTTAACTCTGATTATGTATTTGTCAAGTGCCGGATTTCACCACACTGCCTCAGATATCAATGTGCCTCACTAAGACTAAGAGTGCAGACAGGCAAAAACGGTAATCTAATGTAATGTACTCCTTTGTGCAGAAAAAAGCAAGAGATGCAAAAAGAGACTATCTATAATTATAATAGTTGAGTCCACTTAAACCGAATATAGTTTATCCGGAAACAGTGAAACACCGAAAGAATACAGAATCCACGCTTTTTTTTCTTTCTTCGATGAGCCACCTCTCGACACCGAAAACCTAGCTAACCCGAAGAAAATCTAGCTTGTATGATATACTGACAGCTAAAGAGACAGGGATAGAGAGCGAGAGGTACAGGCATGATTTACAGTTTGAAACCGAGCCTGAAATTAAAAAGGGGTTAGATAGACACAGAGAAATGGGAGAGAGAGAGAGAGAGAGAGAGAGAGAGAGAGAGAGAGAGAGAGAGAGAGAGAGAAAGAGAGAGACAGAGAGAGCTAAAGTGAGGAGGAGAGCACGAGACAGACAGACAGAAAAACAGACATACAGGCACACACACACACACACACACACACACACACACACACACACACAAACACACACACACAAACACACACACAAACACACAGACACAAAGACACACAGAGAGCAAAAGATTTGACGTTTTGAAAAGAGCAAAAGTACATTGTGTCCAGTTATAGTGATAATTTTAGCGCTTTTCGTAATGTTTAAACATCGTTTTTTTTCTGATCATGTTATACAGGTTTTCCAAATGTTAAAGAAACAAAAGCCTCTGACAGGACAAGGGTCATTGGGTGCGCAGAAAAAATAAGGTAGTATACAGATGAAAAAAAAGCAAAGTAAACGAAAACTCGTAGGACATAAAAGTGCCATCCTCCACCCAAAACTGTATTAAATAGTGCGTCCTGAACAAAAGACCAGCAAAATAAAACAAAACAAACAAACAAAAAACCCCCACAAACAACAAACAACACCAGAGCAGAACATAAGGCGAACGCCACTGTAAAAGGGAATTATGGGAATTCGCCCAAAATGATATAAAACAAAACAAAAAATGAAAGCAATTAAAAAAAAATAAATCGAGTAAAATGAGTCCTATACTGTCTTCTTTTTTAAACACCTCTTAAAAAGGTGTACCCAGTGACCTTTGAAAAACGCAACTTTCCAGAACAGG
>NW_004797701.1:506697-514964 GCF_000002075.1 Aplysia californica
CTCCCATTCTTTCACACTCTCTTTCTCCTATCGATCCCTGTTAAGTGACCGGTAAGTAACGGCGTGGCTTAGATAACTAAAGAGGTTTGTCACTAATGAGGACATCCCCCTCCTCCTCCCTCCCCCTTTCCCCGCTCACCCCCTCCCCTTCCCCCACTTATCCCACTCCCAACCTAGGAAATAAAAATAATATATTCATGGCAGGGAAAGCGAATACGCACAATCTCGTTAAGCGATGGCAGTGGTGCTTTATGGAAGAAGATGACCGTACATCTTGGGAGTCCCGCATGGCACAATACGCACAGGAGAATGTTTCAGATCTCTTCGGGGAGATGCTTTCACTGTTCCCAGAGAGATTAAAGGGGATTGAGGGAAATCGAGGGAAGAATAAAAATGAGCCTCACAGCAGATACAGGGACCCCCGAAAGTTAAATTTAGTGTCTAGTGTCACCCAACATCCTACTCTTACATCCTCGCACACCTGGATCAAGAACCCCCCTACCTCCTTATCTTCCTATTTACTCTTTTGTTGACTGATTTTCGTAACGTAAGCAAAATGGGCCTTAGGGAAAGAGATTATAATAGCACTAGAGGTCGCAGCTGTGACGTCACCCACGTAAACTCACTATGGCTGTGCGGGCCCACTCAGCTCGCTTTGTCGCCCTTTTTAGAGGATTAGAAACAGCGATGTCTCGCTGTGTTTCCCACGCAACGCCTAGGACTTCATAGAGTTTGAAGCTCAGTTCATTTTTATTTTTTATTTTCTTCTTGTTTGCTGTTGTTGTTTAATCATATAACATACACCATACCCGCATACACAATACCGCACCTGCTGACCGATTCTGGAAACATGCATGCACTTAAATGCGGTCTACAAATGAACAGAAAGATAAGGATGATTGATATGAGGTGTTGTTCCAAGGTGGGTGGAGGGAGGGGTGGAGGAAGACAAAATGAGTAATTGAGTTTGTTAAGAAAAAGTACTATTTCATACTTACAAAATGGATTGCTTTTCATGTTGTCTACACTCCCCTTTTACTGATGTAAAACCTAAGTCTTCATAGAGTATGAAGGGTTAAGACAGGGTTAACTATTTAATATATTAATTCGTTATTGCCTCAAAATGAGCAATTAATTATGGGCTGGGATAGTGTAAATCCCTTATTGTATGGATCATGTGTGCACTCCCAAAGCACGTCGTTTGATATCACAAATGATTGTTTACTGACAAAATATCAAAATGAAACACTTAGATAACCAACCAGTTTATCTTAAACGTTCACAATATTTTTTCTAATGTTCTTTGATTGTCAATGGTCTTTGACTACACAATAGTTACCCCTGGTTGGCTACTTTATAATTATTCTCTCATCTCAACAACATCGAGAGTGGTTCTTTTCCTTTCAGTCAACCTTGCAGGTGTGCTAGAGTTGCAGCTGAAGGTTCTAGCAGCTTCTCAGTCACATTCCTGATTCCAAAGGGCCGATACGAGTGACTTGTTGTGGTCAGCAGTGCTAAATCTAGACATGCTGTTTAAACTTTCAATAAAATTATGGGTTTTTTCTATGAACAGGTGATCATCTAGTCCATTCCATTCATTTTTTTTCTGAATGTGACTCTGTCATATGTTCTCACCGTGTAAAAGGCCCTATTTGCATTATTTGGAGATTATCTGGCCCATTGAAAGGTAAACAATCACACAAATCCCTATGAGTATGAGTACATTTTAGCGATAGGTAAATCACATGGAAAAGAAATCAACATCAAAAGACTTTCAAGAGCATCATTAATACGTGATTGAAAAGTATTGCTGTGCTCCGACTGGCCTTTTATTCCTCTCCGGAATGGCGGCGCGCCCCTTAAGTTTGACACTCGTGACGTCACAGCTAGGACCTCTAGTACCATTTATAACCTTTTTGGTCTTGGAAGAGAGAAGCGTACTGCACCCAATGTTTCAATTCTCTACGGAAAGATGCTTCCTAGAAAGATTAATGGAGTTAAGGGAAGGCAAGAGTACACAGTAATGGGTATGAGACTGCGGTCACCAAATAGTTATGGGACTGTCCGGCCAGAAGCGATAATGGAGAGTCGTGTGCCTCGTGCTAGGATTGCAGTAGTTTTAATTACGATTTTTACACCCCTCATCAAGAAAATGAATTCACATGGGAGGCGGCTGTTTTCAAATTATTATATTTGTCAGGGAAGGCCTAGTTTGATTTGTTACGAGCATCCTGGCAGGGTGATGGGGATTTTCAGTTAAAAGAAAGAATACAAATAACCCTCCCTAACTCCGGAATCGGACCCTTGTCGTCTGAACTCAACAGCAACCAGCCTGGCCAAAGCGTCACATACATTGGAGGTTTGGGTTAGATCTGGACACACCAGTGCCTAAAAAGGGGAGGCTACCTTATGTTAATAAATCTAAATTGGATCCCCCCCCCCCTTCCCCTTACAACCAAAAAAGAAAAAGTAGAATTTATAGATTTAAAAATCAGAAATCACTTTATTGACCTAATTTGCATCACCAAGGTTACCAGATCGAGGAAGTAATCTGAAGTCGGTAAAAATAAACAAATATCCCCCTTTCACAAATCATTTGACCTAACTCTCAATACCAGGATTACCATGGTGTCATAGAGGAATTTTGTGCTCTGTTTTACTCAGACTTGATTGTTGAAGAGCAGTTGTTTTGGTTATAGTTCTTCGTTCTTTGTCTACCAATGCGGAGCAAATAAAAAATCTATCGTGCAACACTCGCTACCTTATATCATATTACTAGACTAAACATTTGTGAGCCCAAAGGTAATGATATTAAGCAATTCTCATAGTGTTGAAGCTCCATACCAAAACCTACGCTAAACCAAACACTAACACATTCCCTAACTATAACCTTCGCTCTGTAACCTAATCATTAACCTTAACTGTAACTCTAACCACAACATTGTAACCTAAAAGTAAAGAACAATTGGAGTCTGTCATACTTCCATTGCTTAACTAGGGTCAACTCGGTAGAAAATGCCCATATCTACGCATTTGAAATTTCATGTTTATGGAATCCTCCACTTTCTTGGCCAAGCGGTAAGGCGGCGCGGCATTACGATAGCGCCTCCTGGATGCTCCCCTTACCCATAGAGGAAACAGCTGGTGGTTGTCCTCGAATCCTGGGTGTGCGTGAAGTCGTCCTGCGTCTTATCCAAGAGATTCGAAATTAGACAGCCTTCCCCCTCCTTAAAGACCCCCCCCCCCCGAAATTAACCCCCCTGTACAACAAAAAAACAAAACAACAAAAAAAAATAAACAAACAACAACAACAAAAAATAAAACAAAACAAAACAACAACATACAAACAAAAACCGACCCAAAAAGCAATGGGCGCCGACAAAGAAAACAAATTCCGTTGGTCAGGTATGAAATAGGCGTAGAATAACTTTGTCTGCTCCTCGTTGCAAAGTAGATCGAGATCTAACGAGAAATCGATTGAGCATTTTTTAAAATACAAACACAAAAAACAAACAATAAAACTGATTAGTTTTGTTATTGTTTTGAAATGTGGTTATTAATGAAATCTAAACATCCTCTAATAAAAGTAATGATGCTTACCATGAAAAAATCAGTTAATGCGTCTTAGATGATGAATACAATACTGGGCGATTCAAAAGGAATACGACCAAGTCACCATGCGATATTTAAAAAAAACAACTAAATAAATAATAAAGATATAAAACTCTAGCTTGGACACATGTTTTGTAAATACATTCAATGTTTTTTTCTATGTTTGGGGGCTCTCGTGGCCTAGAGGTTAAGGTCTTGGCCTCTCATTCAAAAGGTCCCGGGTTCGAATCCGGGTAGCGACTGAAAATTTTTTTTCTCTAAATTTGTCTCCTTTCACCTCATTTCCTGCTCTCTAGCAATGTTCTGTCGTCTGCTTTCGTCTCCTCTTTCTGCCCCCACCCCCTCACCTCCTTTGCCCCTTCCTCTGGGCTCCTGATTCTTTCTGCTCCCTTTCTACTACTACTCCTTGGCTTCTTCTTACTGCTGTCTTTCAGCCACCCCCCCCCCCTGATCTTCTGGTAGGAAAGATCTACACCTAGCCTTCTCGGACAAGGGCGAAAAATCTCGGAGGGCCCGTGTGCAAGTTGCGCACGTTAAAGACCCCTTGGTGGTCTAAAATCGATAAGAGAAGGCTTCGGCCGCCACCCGGGCAAAATGCAAAATTTCCTGCCAACTGAAAATATTAGGTGTGTCCCCGCGCGCTCATATGACGTTGTGCAGTTGCGAGCGTCGTAAAACACTTTACAAAAACAAAAAATTATATATTTTACAAGAGCTCACTATGGCCCCCACAGGCAGCACGTACAGCATCAAGCCGATATGATAATTTCTCCCAAACGCTCCTCAGGATGTTTCGGTCCACCGTGTTGATTGTAGCTATTATTCGATCTTTCATGCCATCGACATTAGCTGGAAGTGGTGGAACATAAACATAGTCTTGAACATACCCTTTGTTTCCGAGTATCTCTGTCTTTTTGTTGAATTTGAATGTCACTCAGTCTGAACGGGTATAGCGCTATCAGAATTACCTCACCAAGTACAACGATGTCAATAATAACAACAACAATAATAATAACAACAACAAGAAAACAACAACAACAATAACAACAATAATATGCATACCAACAAATAAAAGAGCAAAAATTGGAACGTAAATGCTAACGACAAGAGCAACAAGAACAAAGTGAACGACAAGAACAACAACAACAAGAATAACAACCAGAACACCACCACCAACAATAGCAACAACAACAGCAACAACGACAACAACATCATCAACAGCAAACAACAACATCAAGAACGGCTACAATCACACATTTACAATCAAGTCATGAAAATCACAATCGCCATCGATACATTCTCATTCACCTAACATCTTCCCAGAGTTTGGCAAATCAAGGGGTTGATGAAAACTAGTTTTTTGTTGTTTTTTCCTCAGAAGAAACTGTCTTGATTGATTGTTTTTGTGCATGTATTTATTTCCTTCTTTTAAAAGCTGAAAATCAAACATAAGAGTGAAATCGATATGATGAGATAAGATAAGATAAGATTAGATAAGATAAGATAGAATAGGATAAGATATGACAAGATAAGAAAAGATAAGAAAAGATAAGATAAGATAAGATTATTGTTTTGCAGTTAAACAACACAAAAGCAAAGCATAATCAACAATACTCCATAGGTATTTTGAAGTAGGTCGGACTGAAGGCAGTGCATTTGATCGGGCAATCAGGGTCAGCGTATCTTGAATAACCTTACGTCAACTTCCTCAAAGGGCTAATCTGTAAAGGATACTGATTTCTGCGGCGTCAGGGGACGGAAATCATGTCCATCTGGGTTGAGCGCTGCTGACAAAAGTGACGACTCATTTTGAGCGCTGCTTGTTTTGTTATTGTAAGTTGTTCGGCGCTTGCAACTAGTACATCTTTAAGGTAATTCGAGTGCACTGATCACTTTGAGCAAATCCACTTTATTTGAGCAATTAGTTGGGGGGTTTTTCCTTTATGCCCTTACTATTTCGTCAAAAGATTATTTTAAGTTATCAATACCAAATTATATTAATGTCCTCGACAAAAAGAAAAAAAAATTCCCAATCAGTAATAAGAATGGTAACAAAAGCAAGTACAACATTTTAAATATTTGGGGACCATTATATCATCAGATGGTAGATGTCACACCGAAATTAAACATCCTTCCACAAGATGAAACAGATACTAACAAACATCAATCTGTCACTGGAAACGAGGAAAAGAATACTAAAAAGTTACATCGAGCCAATCCTTTTATACGGGTGCGAAGCGTGGATAATCAATAAACAGCTAGAAAGAACAATTGTAGCGACAGAGTTGTGGTTCATAAGACGCATGCTACGTATCCCATGGACAGCTAGAAAAACAAACGAAGAAGTCCTGGTTGAAGCAAATTATAGAAAACAAATTATCACGAATATAAGAAAACGACAGGCAAATTTCTTCGGACACACAATGCGGAAAGAAGCATTAGAGAATATTGTCACAACAGGAAAGTTTGATGGAAAGAGAGGCAGAGGCAGACAGAGGGAAAAGATACTGGACAAGATGACAACATGGTTGGGAGCAGCAAGAACAACAGACACCATTGCTGCAGCGAAGGACAGGGTGAAGTGGAGGTCCATGGTCGCCCACGCCAGTCGGCAAGGCACCGGATAATGATTAACAAAATTTTAGCTCTGTCGCTCCTTCTCTTCACAGAAAAAAACTCAGAGATTAATATTTGTGTGAATGTTTGCCCCATATTTGCTAGTTGTGACAAAGTTTGGTTTCACGATCAAGAATGGTTTGCCTGGTGACAGTAGTACGGATCGACTTACAGACTATTGTTACAGAGATTGTGCGACAAACCGTTTTAAGTCAATTTGTTATGCTGCATTTATCCAATTTTCATTTAAGTTCCAATTTTATGTAAGTGGATACAAAACGAAAAACTGACGTATGCTATGTAGTAGTTGGTGCTACTTGAAGGCAGGAGACCTGAGTTCAATCCACTACATGTATTGGAAACTTTTTTTATCGAGAATCTCAGTCTTTGTGCTATGACGTTGTATCCCTCTCAGCCTAGTTTGCCCTTGAAAAGCAGGATAAAAAGCGCGCCTCCTAAATTATCTAAATTGTTTAAAGACCTTCATTAGAAAAGCCAAAAACTCATTGTCTTGATTGCTCTAAATTCTATTTACAGCTCCTTGAGGGGGAACGTGATGGAAGGGGGAAGGATGGAAACAGACATACTCGTGTTTGTAAAATATTATAACCTATCGATTGTAACTAAATATCGGTGTGCAGAAGAGCTCATGACGAAGCGCTCAAATCAAGTACTGCCAATATTATTTATGTTCTGATCATTTGGCGCCCAAAACAAGAATGTGCTAAAAACTACCCCCTCTTTATTCATGTGACGTAACGCGCTGCATCATTTAGCTACACACTGGTGGTATCGATGATGATGGTATAGGATTAGCCTACCCGTGATTTTTAATGGGTTTTTTACTTGCTTAAGTTGCAATAATGGTCATTTATTAGTGCGTGGAAAAAGTAAGACAAATAGATAAAAGTATCACGCGGAAAATAAATAAGTAGGACCCGCCAGTGACACCCTCCAACCACCCACCTATAAGGTGAGTTAGTGAATTTTATTCACATGGATCAAAGAACATTGCAAACAATTTACCCTACCAGTCTGATTGCTCACGATAATGATATTCTCATAGTTCAGAGCCAAAAATAGATTTCGTGAACGTGAGAGGACAAACCAGGAGAATGAACTCTCTCAAGTAAGTTAGATGATAGCGGAAATAGTGTTCATAATGTTTCCACTACAAGTTTGATCTATCACTTTTATCATGATTTTTATGACCCCGCCCCTCTATTCTCATATTATAATTATGAGGATTCCGTCTGGGAACACCTGCAGCAGAAACATACCACGTTAAACATGCGGGAAGAAACAAAAATCAAAAAAGACCAGGAGACTTAATCGATATGTCCGGACAAATGAGCAAAGAAGACAGAACCTGAACATTTCCTAGTTTTATTCGAAGCTGACAAAAGTGTATTTCTTTTTAAAGAGAATTTATTTTAAAATGCTAACGTCACAGTACAAAGGCTTTTAATGGTCTTTGTTATATTCGTCATACTTACTTAATGTATAAGGCGTAAAAACCGTGACAAAAACATAGAGAATCAATACCATGATCAATGATACTATCAAGAGTATTCGCTTCGTACAGCTTTTGTTCCTCGGAATTCCAACGAACCACCATGACGTCAAAATAGCAAAATAGCACACTTTCATTAGTACAAGCACTAATTGTTCCTTTTTTCTAATTGTGGCGAATTTTTTTTTTTCATATTCAAGTGTTGAAATGAGGGCGAAAGTTCTTTCCAAAGATTGCAAACTAAATTAAAACTTCATTAATAAGTATCTTTTTAAATGTTTTTTGTTACTTTGTTTTAGTGTTGTTTTGTGTGTTGTTTGAAACATCTATCCGCCTCGTAGCACGATGCTATGACAATTTATTCGATTAAAGATGATTGTCTACGCTAGAGGGAGGCTCCCATTGATTATTTTAATAATGTTTTATCATTGATTAAACTGTATAAGCATCATGCCACTTTTTATTTTATGTGTCTACTACTACTACTACTACTACTACTACTACTACTACTACTACTACTACTACT
>NW_004797701.1:517267-518514 GCF_000002075.1 Aplysia californica
GCTAAAAATGCCTACAACTCAAATTTCATGATTTTGAGCCGATTTTTGATTTTGGGGGTGTAGCCCCCCCCCCCTTAAGCCAGGTGAAGTTGGAGCATGATATAAGCCTAAAAAAGAACACCAAAAAAGAGCTCAATTAGCAATAAAGATTAGAGCCATGCCAACAATACACATATATTTGTTATGCGTACTGACCGTGGCTAGACACAGATTTAATGATACATATTACGGATGAATTAACAGATGTAGTGTTCAAGACAGTCTTGTCCTTTGTAAAGAACAGAAAAAACTGGTTTTAAAGAGCAATCTTCATGAGGACTCTTTGCACTTTGTAAGCAACTGCTCACAATGTTTGCAGGCCATCATGATAAACAGAGAGGAAAGAACGAGTATCTGTAGTGCGGCAACACATCAGAGAACCTTTATTGTCCGTTAGCGTCTTCAAATCAGCAAAATGCTTTTGGAATGTTGATAAAGAACATTATTTTAGATTTATTTTAAAACTATATGGAAATTATTATCAATAATGAATCTCTTGCTCGCTGCCCAGCAGACAAAAAGTGACCGGCTCCACGGGTCTTGCCCAGTTAACGAAACGCCCCTGATTGAGGTGTTCCACATCAACAAACAGAAACGTTGGATGAAATAATCTTCCCACTCAGGTGTATATAAATACAAACAAACACAAAAACCAAACTAAAAAAAATTCAAACAAACGAACAAACAAACAAACAAACAAAAAAACAAACACAAAAAACAGCAACTAAAAGCACTAATTTTGTCTTCGTGCATCGTTGAAGAAGTAAACCATTTTGTTTCAGATGCTAACCATATTGTTATTGACGCTTGAATATATTGTTTCAGACGCTAACCATATTTGTTATAGACGCTTGAATATATTGTTTCAGACGCTAACCATATTTGTTATAGACGCTAGATGCCAAACAAACAGGCGCAATAGGGGGAAAGGGGATAGGGTCATGATGCTTCAGTCTTGTTTATCAGGTTACGTCTACTGTATGGCGAGAAGGGGTGACCAGGAGGTTGGTGGGGTGAGAGGGGGTGGGGTGAAAGACAAATGTCCGAGTTCCATGGCAGATAATGATCGCTGTAAAGACGACAGACGAAAATATCTAAGACAAAAGAGGCATATGCCCCAGACATGACGCAAGCGTTGGCTTAGTTTTTCATTGATTTTTACTTTGTTCTCGGATATGATGAAACGGTTTTTGCCCCCTCCACCCCAC
>NW_004797701.1:520550-523162 GCF_000002075.1 Aplysia californica
TATATATCATTATATTTATGTAACATTCTACTTTTGAAAAAAAATTATCTTTTCTCTTAAACAATATTTTTTTAAAGCGGGCAAAACTATGCATACTGTGAACTATGCAGATTAAGGTTTCCGATTTGCATATGATAGCTCGAAATAGGCCGTAAAATTGTCTTTGTTCTGCTGCTGCTGATCTGGCACAACATACGTTTTCTTCATTGGTACGGAGTTAATGACCTACTCTTGATCAAATGGGACCTGAAATTTGTGCAGTTATTTTCAGGTTAGCCTAGATGGGTTTTTTCAGTATCTTACTATAATGCTATTCTGTTATTCTCCGAACGGAAGAGAATCCTGGGCATCTCTAGACATGAAATGGATGTTGAATATCTTTTGGAAAAAGAGCGCCAGAGCTTCCATGTTTGCAAAAGCCTGTACCCCAGGGCAACTGCTCTTGGTGATTGGTGTATTAAGAACATTGTCGTGGATGGGGACACTTCTGTCAACAATGTCAACTGCCAGTACAAAGCGTTGCCCAGACACTGCCGCAAGAGACAATCCTCACTACCAGAAAGCATCCGAGCAGAAAACATTTCTTGTAGAAGATTTCTTTGCCAAACTGTTGAAATTGGGTTCTCGTTATTGTCGAAAACAAAGCAGGGAAGTATGTAGAGTCAGTTGTCAATAGTATTACAAGTATCAAACTTCACAGAAGCATGTTGCGCCCTTTGTCATAAAAAACCCGCGCCTTTGGCCATCTCGGCATTCATGGGCATTTCTCAGGAACAAAATAATATGTCTGTTAGCGCGTCAGTGAGACCTGTGTGTAGGCCATAAGAGCGAAAAAGTCGGTGATGAGATTTGGAAACGTATCAGTGACGGAAAGTCACAAGTTCAATCTGAAAAGGGCAAAAATAAGAAACTGGCTGAAGCTAGCAACGGTAACAATCTGTGTAATCGTCATGGACCTTTAGTCGGTCCTCTTGGCGCCATATCTACAAGCTCCATGTCTTTATTACAAAACTAAATTGTCCGTGCACAACTTTAGAATAGATAACTTGGTGACAAAGGATGTTAGATGCTACGTTTGACATAAAGGGGAGAGAAAATTGTCGGCCAGTTTGCGTTATGAATCATTGACTTCAAACTAAAGCAAATTGTGAAACAGTAATTATCTATTTAGACGTTTACTGTTACCATAATAGAAATGCTGTTCTAACACATTTTGAGAAGACACCCCACGAAGTATCAATTGTATTAATCATATGTGTGTTTTTCTTTGTCTGTTTGTGCGTGCGTGTGTGTGTCTGTCTGTGTGTGTGTGAGTGTGTTTGACTTTGGAGATCTTTGCCTGGTGCTAAAGTACTCCCATGTGCATGATCTTTATTCTATAATTTGACATTACTGACAAGTAACTTAATATTTTGATTTTTAATTTAAACTCAAGATGCTCTAGGGAATTTCTTTGTAAAATGAGTAAATAAGAAAATGCATTCCTGAACATGCACATGAAGCGTCGGACAATTTACACGCATCATCCAGCCTCTTTATTCTGGCAAAGAGCAACCAACCCTGGCACTCCTTTTGTCTCCAGTGAAGTGTGCGGCAACCATGAGATTGCAACTTCTAAGGTTTTAATTATAACCCAGCCCTGATCCAAGGTGTCCAGAACCACCATCTACAGAGGCCCGTTCTTCTGTCGTACAAAATTATTGTCACTTATGAGTATGCACTTTACTAACATTTCACCGTGAAAAATTGGGTTGCATTAAATGTTGTTTTGGTCTTTGTTAAAAATTTTGATTTTAGTACATTTTTACAGCTGATCCACGAAATGTAATACTGACACTCTCATTTGCGTTTTTAGTAATGACAGACAGTCGCTAGGAATTTGAGAGAGCTAAAGAAGGATAATCTGTTGACGAAGAAGACAATGATGAAGCTGTGACGTCAATCGTTTTTGTGTGATTATGATGAGAGGGTGTTGATATATTATAGTTATAGATCTAAACGTTAACAGCTTCCTCCACTCCATTATGTCTCCAAATGTCGAAAAGCTGTTCCCTTCTCTCTTTCTTTTGCTATCTCTATTTTCTTTTCCCTCACCCTCTCTCCCTCTATCTATCTATCTATCTATCTATCTATTTCTTTCACCCCCCCCCTTCTCTCTCTAGTTCTATCTATCTCAGTTTTTTTTCTCTCCATCATCTATGTTCACGAATACCTTACCTAGTGAATCGATCGTCAAGTCTTTGTGGAATTAGTTCGCGCTGCTTGTGAACGGAAGCCTCACTTGTTTACAATGGCTTCTTAGAAGACGGACTTTCCCTTGATTAAATAAAAACGAAAGTAATGAAAAACTGAAATTTCAACTACAGTCTCTTCTGACTCCTTAAATAACTGTGCGCTCTTTAAATGACTTTTAACCACCATTATTTTGTTCAAATTCGAAAGTTAAGTGGTTCAGAAATTTTAGGAGATCAAAGTTACGAACTTTCACAAACATAATATAAATAGATATAGATGATTCTCCTTCTCCTTCCCTTTCCCCTTCCCCTTCCCCTTCTTCTTCTCCTTCTTCTTCTTTTTCTTCTTCTTCTTTTTTCTTCTTCTTCTTCTTCTTC
>NW_004797701.1:524353-529909 GCF_000002075.1 Aplysia californica
AGTGTGTGTGTGTGTGTGTGTGTTAGTGTGTTTGTGTTTTTTTTAGGTTTTCTTTTTCAATGCGGAGGTGCTTTTACGCTCGACTCAATGACACAATTTGGATCATAATATGGGAAGCGGGTTTTGTCCCTGCCTCTCGGAGCCAGCCAAACCAGACTGAAAGTCATTCAACATCTCACCAGAAAGTCCGAGATACCCTTTAAAGAATTTAACTAACTTGAGAATGGAACTGGGGTCTTCTATGGGTGGTTTGTGAGCGTTTTGATGTGGTTTGCGCCTTGTTTCTTATCAAACATCTAGCATCATTATCAACTTTCCTTATAATGTGTTATTATCTAGTAAGGTCACTAATCATCAACACTGATAAGAACCAACTATGTTGCAAGTGGCTTAAATGTTTTACTAAAACGATACTAAATATTAACACGGAAATTCTTAACTAGCTCAACCCGCTTTCGATTAAAGGGAAGATCGGTGCATTAAGACCAACTGAAATTCATTGGTCTACTATATTAAACTTTCTACTGGAATAGAGCATTAAATCTTTAGAGGTACAAAATATTAGGTGGAGGTAAAAAGGTATATTGATTCTCGATTCCGCTTTCGTGATTGTACACTCCTGAATTTTAAAGGTGTTGAATATGTGCGCACGGTTAGTGAACGGAAACCTCACTTGTTTACAATGGAGTCTTAAAAGACGGACTTCCCCAAGATTAGTTCGAAACGAAACTAATGAAAAGCTGAAAATTAGACTACAGTGACTTCAGGCTCCTTACTATAATTGTGCACCCTTTAAATGATTCTGAACCACCTATCTATTTTTCAAATTCGAAAGTTAAGTGGTTGTGAAGTTTTACGCGGCAAAAGTGACGTACTTTCAAAAATGTAATATGTATAGATACCCGTATATTCAACAAGCAAAATCAAATCCTTCCGATGTGTCGTGAAAACTTATTATGTACTGACTGACCCCAGCTCATACAGTCCAGCATCTCAATCTTGGCAGATCCTACATTGTTCTTTCCATCACTTGCTTCGGTCTGTCTATCCCAACCTTTCCCATCACTGAATAACAGTTTTTCTCTTGTAGAAGTGCTTCCTCTTATTCAAACTAAAACCAGAACCAGATCTCCAATCACACGAATGAAAGAAGAGAAACAGACTCGGCTTCCGTTAGAGAAATACATCGGCTGAACGTAACTTGCACTCAAACCTAAAAGCATGCAGTGAAGCCGACGGCGTTGCCATTATCACTTACGGAAATACACGACGACATTAGTTGTAGACTTGGTGCAAAAAGGGCAGAAAAAATAGTGGGTTTTTTTCGGAATGTGTTAGCTTAGGATGACGAGCCGTCTCTCTCTGCTTTGTTGTACCTTTCTTACAAAAGGAGGAACAGGAGGAGGAAGAGGAGGAGGAGGAGGAGGAGGAGGAGGAGGAGGAGGAGGAGGAGGAGGAGGAGGAGGAGGAGGAGAAGAAGAAGAAGAAGAAGAAGAAGAAGAAGAAGAAGAGGAAGAGGAAGAGGAAGAGGAAGAGGAAGAGGAAGAAGAAGAAGAAGAAGAAGAAGAAGAAGAAGAAGAAGAAGAAGATAATCATTATTTTTATTATTATTATTATTATTATTATTATTATTATTATTATTATTATTATTATTAGGTCTATTGCCACTAACATTATCCCGAACAAAGCATAGTGATATTAACCAAAGTATTGGTGTAATTATTAACGTACCATTTAACCAAGACGCAGATAATATCTGTCTGGACAATTCTTTATTTTTAATTATTGTAAGGGAAGAAGGATGTGGGACCTGCCCTCTGCGTTTATTGCCGCTTATTACAACTTGGTTTGTTCAAAATGCTGTATGTCCTTTCCTGCCCAAACAACCCTCACCAGCCTTTTCATAAGCCAGATAACAAACCCAACTTGAATCATATAACGTATCCTTGACAATAGTTTTTTTTGGGGTTTTTTTTTTTGTTTTGATTTTAAACAGGAAACTGTTGGGCATGATCAAAGCGGCTCAGGACGGATATAAATCTAGAACCATAATCATTGTGCAGGCGTAGTCATAATATTATATAGGTTACAGTAAAAGAAGAAATTAGATAATATTATAGGTTGTGCGCACTTTTACGTTTTCCCTTTTTACGCGCCTACATTGTGTTCTACTTCTTTTTTTTATATTGTGGCTGTTATGAACTTGTTTAAAGTGTTTGTGCTCTCTTCAGCTCAGAAACTTTCAATCAGCCTTGACGTTCTATTGCGTGGCCAAGATTTACTGTTTCTTTCTGCCAAGGGTATTTGTCTTCATTACGTTCTGATTTCGTGTTTTATCGGAAACGTTTCAATTTAAAGTGCTCATTAAATTCCATAAACGAATTTGTTCTTGATCCACATTATCGTATTCTCCGACATCTTCTTTGATTATAACCTGGAAACAGCCATGGACAAGTTCGATTGGGATAATAAATGATAGCCAGCAGAGATATAAAAAGAAGCGAGAAAATTAATATCTTAATGAAAAGTACTTTGCATGAGGATAATATTAAATAAACAATTTAGAGCAAGGGGAGGGCGCGAACAGGCCCCAGAAATGTTGATCTTTATCAAAACAGTGAAAGCAAAAGTGCACTTGAATAATGGGATTGTTGAGTTTGTTTGAGAAAAAAGAAGCCAATATTAACCGTCACTTAAGTGTTAAGTGTCTACATCAGACAGACAAAAATCAGCAGAGCCACCCAATCACCATCTTAAAATGTTACAAAAGATGGCTTATAAGCGAGCTCCTATCTTAGCCCTATCGTGCCGGAGTCTGTACTGTAAAGATTCACCATTTCGCCATCACACGTAATAGACCCGAGTTCGATTCTGCTGGGATGTTGTATCCCTTTCAGTCAAGGTTAACCCTGATAAGTTGGGTCTAAGCCGCCTCCAAAAATATTAATAATGGATTGCATTTATATAGCGCATATCCACTTATGCAATGCTCTATGCGCTTAACATGATACATATTATGGATTTACAAATCAATTTTAAAGGTACATAGTGTTACATACTCATGCAAACACATATTCACTCACGCACGCACCACACACACATACATACACACATACACACATACACACATACGTACATATGCACATACGCACATACAAACTCACAACGATCTACAGCTTGGATGCATTCTGTCTAATCGAAATATGATGAAAATAGAAATGATTTTAGTTTCTTCTTAAAAATTGCTAGATTTTCTGCTTCTCTGATAGTTTTTGGAAGCCTATTCCAAACAAGTGGGGCAAAATATGAAAAAGAGCGATGGCCTTATGATTTGTAATTTATTTTAGGCTTAACAAGGGTTGTTTTGTCACTTGATGATCTGAGCGTTCTAGGACGCACATAGGGTGTTAAAAGCTGTTTTAGATAGTCCGGTGATAAATCATTTAAGCACTTGTAGCAAGTTAAACAGATTTTATATATGATACGCTCTTTCACTGGGAGCCAGTGATCTAAATTGTGTCAATAAGGGCGCAAAACATCTACATTTAAACAAAAGATAAATAATAAATAACAGCATGTTACTGATCTCATTTTATCTGTGAGAATCTAAGCAATGATTGATCTGTCCAGGGTCTAGGGTTTATGTGTGGAGTTCAAATTTCCTATTTTTCTTAGCGTTTGAACATTAATTTTTTTTTAGTTAGTGTTTCACGGCGCTCGCAACTGATTAAGGTCATTTGAGCGCGAGGGACACACTAAACATTAAACTTTTTCTACTGTAGGAAATTTTATACTTTGCCCAGGTGGCTGCAGAAGCCTAGTCTTATCGATTTTAAACCACCAATTGATCTTTAAAGTGCTCAACTTGCACATGAGACCTCCGAGATTTTTCGTCCTTGTCCGAGAAAGTTAGGTGTAGATCTCTCCTACCAGAAGACCAGGGGTGGGGCTGAAAGACAGCAGTAAGAAGCCAATGAATAACAGTAGAAAGGCTGCAGAAAGAATCAGGAGCCAAGAGGAGGTGTCAGAGGAGGTGAGGGGGTGGAGGCAGAAAGTGAGACGAAAGCAGACGACAGAACATTGCTAGTGATCAGGAAAGAAGGTGAAAGGAGACCATTTTATAGAAGAAAATGCTTCCGTCGCTATCCGGATTCGAACTCTGAACCTTTGAATGAGAGGCGAACACCTTAACCTCTAGGCCACGAGAGCCCCTGTTTGGACATTTTGTTTGCTTGTAGTTGATTTTCTTTTTTTAAAAACCCAATCCTTTGCCGTTTGTTAATCTTTTTGAAAACATAAACTATAACACACATTTGCCGTTTGTTAATCTTTTTTAAACAGAAACCCTTTCTCTCCTTTGTCGTTTGTCAATTTCTTAAAAATTTAAAAAAATATAAACCCTTCTCTCTTTTGCGCCCCACAGAAGAAGTCTCAATGTGAACGGTGTGCCCAACAAGACGGTACCAGAAGTGATCCAATTCTACAGTGACGACAACGCCATCATGCAAAGATGGGTAGGAAGAACCATCCAGCACTCACGGGTGAGAGGAACATCCCATAATCTATACATATTATATTTGTGGAAGTTCGTCTCTTTGGCCGTCTAAAACTTCCGAACCACTTAACTTTCGAATTAGACAAAATTGATGGCGGTTCAGAATCATTTAAAAGGGGCTCAGTTTTACTGAAGAGCCTGAAGTCACTGTAGTTTAATTTTCAGTTTTTCATTCGTTTCGTTTAGATCTAACTTGAGGAAAGTCGGCCTCCAAAACGCCTTTGTAAACAAGTGAGGTTTCCGTTCACTAGCCGGGCGTACTGTTCCACAATGACTCGATTTTTTAAATTCCTTTCTTCCAAAGAGGGCTCTGCTAGTCTGTTATAACTTTTTTGTTACCTCTTTGAGGATGCAGTAGAAACATACTTACGTCCAATCAAAAACAGACAAAAGTCACTGTTGCAGGATGATATTGGGGACTCCCATACAAAGACCAGAATCCCCCCAAAACAGATATTCCATAGAATACAGGTTGTTGCCTTCCTTTTTTAAGTTTGAGATATAGAAAAAACATTGAAAAAAATATGTTTGAACAATAAAGTTATGTCCCAAAACAGCAAGCCTTCAAGCAATGTTGAATGAGTAGATTGCGAATCCTCAATGACGTAAGGACGTAGCGTTCACATACTTATGTCCCATCAACAGCAGACCAAAGCACATTTTGAACCATCGCACACAAATTTGAAACACGAATTTGTCTGTTTTGTAGTAATCATGTTGTAGCTGCTTTTTCCAGGTTCAGATTAAAAAAACAACAACAAAACAAAACACCAAAACACAATGTACGTCTTCAAGTGTTGTCGAATCAGCGTGTTCAGTGATTTAAGGCATGAATATGTTGGTTTTTATTTGTTTGTTTGTTTGTTTGTTTGTTTGTTTGTTTTTGTTAGTGTTTTACGGCACTCACAACTGCATAAGGCCAGCTGATCGCGCGGGACACTCCGAACATTTTTAGTTGGTAGGACATTTTGAATTTTGCCCGGGTGGCGGCCAAAACCTAC
>NW_004797701.1:533881-535010 GCF_000002075.1 Aplysia californica
TATCTATCTATCTATCTATCTATCTATCTATCTATCTATCTATCTATCTATCTATAAAGTGTTATTATTTTTAACTAGTACTATGTCAGTGGCAAAAAATTTCCATATCGGCTATTCCACGTAAACTGACGGGGCATTTGGACTATTTTTTCTTACAATGATAACACCGTAACTCAATATCAAACAATTTATTTCACTTTAAAATGATCAGAACATTTGGAGGACATTTTGAGAATCATATTTAAGGGGTAGTTTGAAAAAAAAAGTAATTTATGCATATTCTGCGACGTGTCTGGTTTCAATAACCGATGGGGCTGACTGAAAAAAAGACACCCTCATATTTTGTCCCGTCAGTTATTGTGAAATAGCCCATGAACGACGTCACAGCATCAGTGACATATCGACTTCCTTTTTCGACCAAGTGAGTACCAAGTGAATAATGCATGGCATGTACTCATTTCTCTGAGGCACGAGAAGATCATTTTAGAAGAGAGATGTGACACGGCATGGTGGAATCAAGCGCTCGTCAGTTTAGGGTGTGTATGAAGTTATTGGTATCATCTTAACGCTTGTTTATTTTTCTTGCTTTCAATGGAAAGGTACTCGTCAATTATTTATAGTAGTTTTAATACTTTCGATTTGAAAGAGGTGGGGGTCGCCTGGTGTGGGAGGTAGAATTATCGAGGAAATGGCCGCTAAAGTTTGGAGATTTCCAAAGGTTGAGAGTCATTGGTAATTGCACATTTACATTTTTTGTGCCTTTTGATCAACTTAAAAAAATGTAATATCCACACAGAAATGCATTTTTAAATGGAACCAAAAGGTGTTAAGCTAAAAGCAAAAGCGATTTAAAAAATGCCAATGGGCGGAAAAAGATGTTGCTTTCTTAGATTTCTTTACTTTGACGAGCGCCTGATTTCACCACGATGGCACACAAAATATCATTATGTTCGTTCTAGATTCTTCGAGCGTAAGCTGTAAATGAGAAAGAAATGATAGACAAAAAAGATAGAAATATGAGAAATACCACAAAGGCGTGTCACTTAGACGACGTATTTGATGAGCAGGTATGGTTACAAATAAGCGAGAGGGAGAGAGGGAGAGAGGGAGAGAGAGAGAGAGAGAGAGA
>NW_004797701.1:535429-536784 GCF_000002075.1 Aplysia californica
CACACACACAAGCACGCACACACATATGTACAAATATCAATAGAACGGCAATGAGATTGATGAAACAGCGAGCAAATGTTGCACAACAAGACAAGGGTCAGATCAACTACTCCTTATGTATGTTTACCCCTCTGCCCGCCATTAGATGCATTACGTCATTTTACCTTTCTGCCTACCCCCAAGCACACTAAATTTCTACTTTCCTATCAATCTTTGAGGACGATACGCTACATTTTTACCCGTTCTATATTTAAGAAAACTAATTAACCTTTTTCATACACATCTGCTGACATAATAATTATCTTCACCGCAATCTGTTACGTAGATGTGTATTTAGGTGAATCATCCAAAGAGATCTTTAACCTCATCAGGGTTTTTTTTCTTTGAGGATGATTGGAGGCAGGCATTGGTGGGTCTTACATCATAACGATCATTTTGTTGTTTTTGTCTGTCCGCCGTGTTTCCCATGTTCTCCCTACACACTAAATGACTGTTATCTCGTCGCCGTGCTTCTCTTTACTCAAACTCAAACACAGTTCTCTCATATTTGTTTAGCGGGTCGTTGGCGGGTGTTCTGGTGTGGTTTGCTCCTTCTCCCTAATCAAACAGATTCAGATATCGTCCTGATCTATCGTCCTTTTTTTGTATGTGTGCTTATTACTCTCTTATAACACCTCGCGTTATCGGCACTTATATAACGTTATTGTGTTGAAAGTGCCGTAAAACTCTTACCAAAAACTAAACTTTCTTGTTTTTCATCTTCTCCCCACACATTGAATAACAGTTATTTCGTCGATGTGCTTCCCTTTACTCAAACTCAAAACAAATTATCTCATGTTTGTTGACAGAGTGGTGATCTGGTGTGGTTTGCTCGGTTTTCCCATTCAAACATCTGTCGCCCTGATTTCTCTTCCTTTTTTGTGTTTGTTGCTTTCTTGTAATACATGCAATCTTCAGCACTTATAAAACCTTATTGTGTTGCAAAATGTGTAAAACTCTTACATAAACTTTTAAATATTGTTTGTTGACAGAGTGGTGATCTGTGGAAAACGCTTGTCGGTTACTACATGTTGATACTGAGCAAAGAGCAAGCAGGGTTAGAGCGAGCCCTCGGCAGCACTTTTTACGCCCAAGGTGAGAATAAACAGGCTTATATTTAATACACTGATTCATTAATTCAATCTCTTCAGACAGTGCAATAATATTGTCTGTTCTTGAAAACAAAAGTATTCACGGTTTGTATGTATATGGTTTTGCAATGTCTGTGTGTGTCACTGTGGCCCGTTTTTATGGGGTGGGAGGGGGGGGGTCGTGTCTGTTTTGCTCAACTATTGATAATTCTGTTTTTCCTCCCT
>NW_004797701.1:540870-574161 GCF_000002075.1 Aplysia californica
TATAGTGTGCAAACTCTCTCTCTCTCTCTCTCTCTCTCTCTCTCTCTCTCTCTTTCTCCCTCCCTCCCCCCCCAAATCCCAGTCCCCCAAACCAAGCCATGGTCTCTGTGAGAAGACAGGGTCACTGAACCATCACGAAAATATTGCAGGAGCAAACCAACCCCTCCGCCATCCACAACAGACACTCTATGGCTCGATTTCACAGTAAAGTCTTCTTTTTTAATAACACCAAACACACGCCTAAGAAAAGACTAGACTCTTTCCAAACCTGTTTTGTGGGGCAATTCCTGCTGTGTGTGTGTGTGCACGAATGTGTGAAACGAAATTCTGCAGCCTCGTTTTGTATATTACCCCTCTTCAGAATAATAATATTATTGTTCCCTTGCGGTGTGGCATGGTGTCCTGTTTAGAGACAAGTCTAATGTTGGCAACATACGCTCTGGGGCTTTCTTCCGTATTTCTGGCTTGTGCGACAGAAAGCTTTTTCGTTGGAAATCCCAATAAATGTAATATCATGAATAATGGAATATAGTTCAGTTGAGATTATTTGCCAGTGACATTCTTGAGATCTTCCGCTCCCTGTGAATGTGTTGTGAATATTATCCTGAGACATAGTTTGTGCACGCAATACATAGAAATGTGTCAAGCCGTGTCATGTTGGTGATGCTCGTTGGATAGACAAGTAGGCTAAGGAAACGTTATGCTTTAGATGCTTTAGATAAGTGATTCCCAATATGCCCCCCCCCAACCCTTTTTTCTAAATGAAAAAAGAAGAAAAAAAACCATTGAAAAATAAACAGAGGACGATTAGAATCTAGATTCTAGTAGCTTTGGGAGACGGTGGGCTTCATCTTGGTAGTGAAAGGTATTGTAAATGTTTAATGCCCCGTTTGGAAATACATTCTCTAAGGCTAAGATAGTGGTACGAAAATGTGAGTCTCTTAACCGCGGCAAAATTGAGCATTAGGTATAAAATAGTTGTCAGGTACTGTTCTAGATTCTGCTGAAGATATCTGATACTTCTACCTGCTATCTGCACTTTGTGATGCTTGGTGGATACATTAAAAAAATACAATGAAGAAAAAAGCAGCAAGATATTGTGTTGTATTTCTGAGCACCAAAAGGCGCTGGCTTAATGTAAACGCCCTTTTCAACTTCACTCACTCTGTTTCCTTCTTATTTGTTACAAGTGAGACGTCGGGTGGTAGGAGAGTGCTTCTCGCACGGTTTCTTTCTTACTTGTCAACGTGAAGGGAGTGCATTTTCCCCTTTTAACAAGAGAGTTAAAAATGATCATGCACACAAATGTAGTAGCCTAACAATTAGTCCTGAGAGAGGCATGAAGTAAAGAGGTCTCAAACTCGCGGCACGCTTCTCTACCTCCCTCTCCTTCTCTCTCTCTCTCTCTCTCTCTCTCTCTCTCTCTCTCTCTCTCTCTCTCTTTCTCTCTCTCTTTCTCTCTCTCTCACTCTATCTATCTGTCTATCTATCTATCTATCTATCTATCTATCTATCTAATCTATTTCTTTCACACACACTCACACAGACACACACAGACAGACACACACACACTGACAGACACACACACACACACGCACACACACACACACACACACAACAAACACACACACACCTACACACACATGTGTGGGGGTATTTGTCGCCGCTCAGGCCCACCCAGACTCTACCTCCAGCAGCTCCCTGGTAATTTGAGGTCGAGACACCTGCCTTTGGCGCTGTAAGAGCGAAATTCTTGCCATTATTCTAGATGCTTTGAAGCTGTTTGTAGTTTGTCATTTTGTAATGTGTAAAGCAGAGAAAATCCAACAACGAACACATTATTTCGCTTTATCTCATAATGTCTGTCTCGGCACTATACAACTTTAAAGCGTTGAAATTCCATGTGATAAAATTGCGCTCGCTGCAACGCTTTCGAATAATAAAACAGCTCAGGGCGAAAATTGAAAACATTATCGACAAAATGATATTATATAATTGCAAAGCGTTTTGATGAAACCGCGCGATCAGCACAAGTTTCACGAGTCTTAGATGTTCTGACGAGCATCATTAGCTCTGAAATTGTCCTGTTGACATCTTGTGTTGCCCCGCGTAGAACGTTAGTGGCCGATTCCCTGTACTGTCAGGCGGGTGATTTAGAAGTCAGAAATATTCAACAAAATAATAATGATAATAATAATGATGATGATAAAAATAATGATAATGATAATGATAATAGTAATAATGATAATAATAATAATAATAAATGCATTTACATAGGGCATATTTAATTATTATCTGCACTCATCAGCTTGCTCTGTATTCATAACAACTGTATCCCGACTCAACAACATTCTGGGCAAACGATTCGAAAAGCAGGGAGACAATTTTTTTGACATCAGGGAGACAATTTCTTTTGGACATTTGACGCAGGTGATAAGGGGAAGCCATTGGAAGATCCTACTACGCCATTTTTCCTTATAGTGGGGCAGTTTAGCCCAAAAATTTAAAAGGATTGTGCATTTTGTGATACAAGCACCAAATTTGGCAGAGATGTACATTAATATATTGCAAACATTTTTAGATATTGGGCCACTCAGATCTCTCTCGTTATGGCCGCCATATTGGATTTCAAAATGGCCGCCATTTGAAATCTACATTTGCGAGTATCTCTGGGTCAAATGCTGCTATTGACTTCATTTTGGTGTCTAAATGTATGTTTTGAGGGGGCGAGGAATCCATCCTATGATACCAATTTCACAATCCAACGCACAATGTAATGCACAATTCTAATGTACAAATCTAAATCAGAGACACAAATCTAAAATTATAATACACAAATCTATTCCAATGCCCAATTCAATGCACAATCCAATGACACCAATTTCAACGGAATGTTATCTTTCACACTCTGTTTTATAAAATGATCAAGGAAAATAATAGATTGAACACGATACTTTGAAAAGAATGATTATATGAATGCATGTTCATTGTTTGATTGAGCGTGTTTTTTACGGCACTATCGACTCAATTTTGAAAGCATGTTAAATGGGTGTAAAAGTCTTAAGTCTGTAAATGTCGTAGGTACAATTCTGACATGCTTCATGGTCTAGTTTCTGAGGCTAGGTGTATACTGACATTCTTCACTGGTCTGGTATCTGAGGCTAGGTAGATATCGGTACTGAAGATGCATGTACATACACAGTGTGATGTTAACAAGTTCGGCACTGCCAGAAGTGCATGTATGTTGTGAACTCATCGCCCTGTGCAGTCCCCTTCACACACACATAGGGCAGTTTTCTTGCATTTGCAGAGCCTCACACACCATAAAGGGCACTTACAAGAAACCAGCCCAATGCAGATGCAGCTGGTAGCCTGGTCCAGTATGGTGTGTACTGTCCTCCAGTCATTGACCAACCCTAGTTGTTTTGTGGAGGGAGCTCTAGTGCTGGCAAAAGTATCTGAGCCCACACATGTCCACCTCGATACACTCCCCTCTTGAAATGTTCCTCTAAAGCTGCCTACGTTGGAGGGATCAGCTGCGCATCGTTCTTCCTTGCGAAGAGTTTCCTCCTGGCCGGGTCATTGTCCGTGCATTTGCTGGTTCGATCATCCAACAGGATCACGAACCTTTTGATGATGGACATTGCATCATTTGGTATGCCACGTGGTGCAGAGGACACCAGCAGCAGCGCCTCAGTGAGTTCTGGCAGTACCGTCCAGACTGCCCCCGCAATCTTCTTGCCATATGGAATGAAGATCTGAGGAGATTACTTCTCAAATGTCTTTAATTTAATGCAGCCAATCTGGGCGATGGCTACTCCATCAAGAACTATCCAACTAGTGACAGGAGTTTCTGTCTTGGCGTAGAAGATTTCGTCAAAGCCTGTGATGAGATCATTCTTAGTACAAGTGAAGCGGTTTCCACCAGCAGACAGTGCAGGAGGACATGCCTGGTTCTTGTGACGAAAGAACTCCTCAAGGTTTCCACTCCTCATCTGCCAGCCAATGTACAGGCGTGCAACGAGTTCATGGTCATTTTTGACAGAGGCGAACTGTTCCTGACATTTACTCTGCTGAGATCTGGAGCACTCTATCATAAGAGATGCTCAGGCCAAGGTGTGACAGTCTGTCGATCAATTCCTTCTTGCGTGTATGAGCATGCAACGTTATCCCAATGTATGTTGGAAGTGGGGTATCTTGTGCAACACTGTGCCTGACACATGTGGATGATGTGATGCCACGTCTTCGCCTGTGTTTTACGCAGTTGAACTTCAGTATCAGGGCTGCGGTAATTGCTGCAGGGTTAGTGTCTGCCATCTGGTCCTTGATGCTGGGTCTCTCTAGGATCATGCTGACTAAGGCAAGCAGCAACGGTTGCAACAGATTCTTCTTGGCATCCTCCAGGGCACACTGTGAAGGGCTTGGCTTCTCCGAACATGTGACGGCGACAAGATAACGACGAATGTAGATCTAGAAACAGTCATGCAATGTAAAGTAGCCATTTTGAAATCCAATATGGCAACCCATTAGTACAAATACGCAATGTAGATTGTTACCATTGGCTTGCTTGACCCAAAAAACATACATTTAGACACCAAAATGAAGTCAATAGCAGCATTAGACCCAGAGATAATCACAAATGTAGATTTCAAATGACGGCCATTTTGAAATCCAATATGGCGACCCTTTAGTAAAAAATACGCAATGAAAATGCGGCCATTAAGAGAGAAATCCGAGTGGCCCAATATCTGAAAATGATTTCAATATGTCAATGTACATTTGTGCCAAATTTGGTGCTTGTATCACAAAGTGCACAATAGGTTTGCTAAGCGGCCCCACTATTAAACGTTTAGGTCTGTCAGTCTTTCTTTTCCCTAGTACTATCAGTCTTTCTTTTCCTTAGTACTAAATGGTCGAAATTATTCCCTTTACTCATGCGAACGATATTCGACCGTTGTGCCAAGTATCTGTTTGCCATGTCTTGCCTCGACACGGATCACTGAGCATCAAGCGCATGACCTGGTCGCTTTTACACACAGACGTGTCACCCTAGCTTAGAAACACGATAAGGGGCCATTCTATATAAAAGGGAAAGTGCAGTTACATACTAAACTCGGAGGTGGTAGCCTGCTAATAAAATTCTGAACAGTTAAAAATCCGGGGATTTATTTCTAAAAATAAAATAAATGTTTCCGTCAGACAAAAGTTGCCTTTAAAGAAATTAATAAAAATAAAGAAATGCCCTATCACTGTTTAGATGCTGTTTTTATTTAGCATGGCATGATCTGCGTGTTGTTCATATCACTGTAGTTTTACTTTTAATGGAATGGTCCTAAATGCAAGTTTCTTGACAAGTCGTTTCGTGACAAGGTGAACAAGCACCGACAGCTAGAGGGCTGGGCTTTTTAAAGCATGCTTCATCTTCAGGTTTTAACTCTAACAGTTACGTAAAGGGGATGCATATTGGAGAGGCAAGTGGGGAGTTAAAAATTGTCATTTTAATGTAACATGTTTTCCGGCTATCTGTACCTGTGTAAGTTTGCTGGGGACATGCACAGTCGAAGCCTGTTAGGGACATACCTTTGCCATTGACATGATAATCTGTCTCTGCCGATAACAATACGCAAATTTGTAAACTGAGAGAAACTGTGTACATGAAAATGAATACATGTAGTATCTTTCCCAATGGCACTTCACCCTTCGCGACAGAGCTGGTAGTCAAACTTACAAAAGGGGGGGGGGGGGGGGGGGCTCTCGTGGCCAAGAGGTTAAGGCGTTCGCCTCTCATTCAAAGGTCCCGGGTCGGACTCCGGGTAGTGACGGAAACATTTTCTTCTCTAAAATTGTCCCCCTTTCACCTCCTTTCCTGCTCTCCAGCAGTGTTCTTTCGTCTCCACTTTTTCCCCCCGGCCCCGTCACCTCATTTACCCCCTCCTTTGGGCTCCTGATTCTTTCTGCAGCCTTTCTACTGCTACTCCTTGGCTCCTTTTTACAGTTGTCTTTCAGCAACATCCCTGATCTTCTGGTAGGAAAGATCTACTCCTAGCCTTCTCGGACAAGGGCCAAAAATCTCGTAGGTCCCGTGTGCAAGTTGCGCACGTTAAAGATCCCTTGGTGGTCTAAAATCGATAATAGTAGCTTCGGCCGCCACCCGGGCAAAATTCAAAATTTTCTACCAACTGAAAACCTAATTTATTGTGCCTCGCGTGCTCATATGACCTTATGCAGTTGCGAGCGCCGTAAAACACTTACCAAATTGAAACAACAAAAAAAACCTCACACATTCTTTATCGCTAGTCCCACTCCTGTCTGTCTAACCAGGACAATATTTATATTAATGAGTACAGCTGATCGGGTCTTTTGATTTGACCTTTGGTAAATGAAACGAGTGTAAGGAAACATGACGTGTAATTAATTATATTTGCAGAATTGACATGCCATAATTATGCTTCACAGCCTTCAACAAATTACACGCTGGCGATACGGGCAGATATAGGATGATATCTGCACTTTAATTTAATGTACACATTTCCGCATGGTTCATCAGGAAATGCTAGAACGACATTTTAATATGTGGCATCGTGACGAAACCATGTGCTCGTCAAAGAAATGATATTGGAGTAACCGACATTTTCCCCTCATTGTACGATTTTTATCGATGTTCCTTTTGGCTCGACACCTTTCATGTCTACTTTAAAATATATTATTTCTCTGTGGTTTTTCCCGAAAGGCACCCAATTTTTTTTAAATTGTAATTTTGCAGTTTTGCAAGGACACTCGAGCTTTTGGAACGCACCAAAATTTGGCGGATATTTTCTTGCTATTTTAAACTCTGACACCAGACGACATCCACCTCCTCGAATGACAAATATTTAAACTTCTATTCAAGATAGATGAGTATTTATATCATGAAAAGCAAGCCAAATGAACATGCTTTACGGTCATGCCAATACCTCCATTAGCCCAAACATTGACGATTACCTGATTCCACCGTGTCGCGACACAATTAATATTCTCTTAATTTTCTCTTTGGAATGCAAGCCTCATTAGCTTACGACGACAACGTAATTAATATACAAGACCAAGTTCGCTATCACATGCATCGCATCAGCGCTCACGATATCCTTTCAATAACGCTGTTTTGCCTGAGATTGCAGTTTCCCATTATGCCATTATTAATAAGAGAATGCCGAGTCTATTTAAGACAAAAACAACAATATTTCTCGTTATAATTTTCTTGCTTTAAACACGCCCATTAAAATGTTCGTTACACAAGTTCTTTGTGTGGATTTGTCCCCGTGAGCGATTAAATCGTGGTTTAGAAGAGCCCAGTGTTTGACCAAAGCTGAACGATGTGTGGTCATTTGCATCTGGTATTGAACAAATTTGATGGGATAATGAACTTGTAAAAATGTAAAGAAGAAAACCCCAAAGAAAACGGGGGAATCGTGTGTTTGCTTATGATTCTTTTCAGCGGTGCCCTTGACCTTTTGAGAAAGCCTGATTAATATGCTGAGATGTAATTAATTTTGAGATGGGATTAGTGCAATGAGGTGATTGTTTCTGAAACCTGACCCAGAAAGAAGAACTTATTTTTAACTTTTTCTTTCATTATAATTTTACGTTTGAAAAAAGAAAATTAAATTCAGTGTGCAAAATTCAGCAGATTTTATTATCAAAACTCTGGGTGCAAGTGTCGCACTCGTACAACAATTTATTCAAATTAAGTTTTGTGCTCACTCACTCTCCTAAGGCATAAGAGTGTCGTGAAGCCAAGAATGTCTCAAGGTGTTTTCGAGTGTTTATGGTAGTTGTAAAGGGCGGAGCATGCAATAATATGCATTCGCCTTTCTCTGCTCACAGCCCCCTCATATTACAATGGCGCAGCTACGTGATTTGGCTTGTGGCTTACCTTTTAAATTCCCCTGTTAATTCTGCCTATCAGTCTTGGTTTTCTTCCTAAAAAGTTATGAAAGTTGTTGTACCCATCGATTTGCTTTTGTTGTACCCATCGATTTGCTTTTCGTAACTGAAAGTGAATACTCAAACGCTCTGTTTAGGCGAGAGGAACTGAAATGGAACAAATCGAATAACGAACTTTTGTTGAATCCGGCCACCCGTGAATTCTGTGAACAACAAAGGGAAACTACTATCACGGAAACAATTTGAAAATATAAACAAAAGAACAGTTGCACACTGTTTTGAACAATGACGGGCCAATGTTCTGTGCCAGCCGCAAGGACCGTTGTGCTATTTTTGGCCGTGATTTCCATGACGTGGTACACAGCGTGTGATTGCGCACTACGCAACTCCAGCCTGGCGTGCACGCGTGGACAGAGGCAGACTCGGCACCAGATCAAGTGCAGCCGTACTGGCGGCGAGGAGGACTCTGGGATTATCCTCATCAACAGGATCTTTTACGGCACTCCACCCCTCACCAGGTACGTAGGTGGTTGGCGGGTGTTCTGGTGTGGTTTTCTACTTTTTAAAAAAAATCAGACATCTATGGTATTCTCCTTTAAGGAGGTGTCCGTCAACCTGGACGATATTGACCTCTAGAGGGCGATTTGGTAATTATGGTGGGCGGTGAAGATCATACGGGTAATGACAGGTATTATTCAATGCGGTGGCAGTATGGAATTGATAGTCTCTTAAAGTAAGGTGGTAAAAATCTGACAAAATTATTCAAAAAAGTTAACAAACAGTGCTCTAAGGGCTGTTTTTTTTCTCTTCGGGTCACTTTCTGAGACGTTCTCTAAAGGGTTTACGTGACGAAGAGGCAGCATCTCCCTTTTAGCTTCCGATTCCCATGGACTGTGCTAAGTGCTGACTGCTAAAACTCCTCAAACAACCCCATGGTCAAGAATGATGGTATTTTAGGGATTCGAACCTGAGCGTCTTAGATTCCGCTTCCTACAAAGAGAGCCACCCGTGAGCCCATTTTTTGAAGAGACGTGCATTTTGGGTTATTACCTGAGGCTGCAGTATCGACGTCTGAGGTGTAATTAGTCAATTCCTTTTCCTTTGCATGATAAATACGTTAGTTCGATTCCCAGAGCGTGGATTTTTAAATAATGTTTCGTCTCTTTTCTGGGGTGCTACATCCCTTTTACTCTGGGTTTGCACTGCCAGAGAGAGTCGAAGCAGCTCGTCCCCTGAATGATCTAAATTAAATCGATTACGGACAATGTAAGTGTGTCTGTAATACTCGTAAATGTTTTTGCCCCCCCCCCCAAAAACAAAAACAACAACCAACAACAACAACACAGAACAAAAATAAACAAAAACAAAACAAAAACAAACACAAAACAAAACAACAACAAACAAACAAACAAACAACAAAACAAACCAACAACCCAAAGCAAAACCAAACAACCAAAAACAACCCCCCATCAATACAAAGGTGTATGCGAGGTGGACTTCGATCACGTTTTTCAGCGAACTGTGAGGCAGCTTTGTTGCTTTGTATTGTAATGGGGTATGTCAGGATTAAGTTTTTAGCCCTATGGTACACATTTTGTAGGGGTACATGACTATGTCAGTATCTTAAGAAGAGAAGAAATTATTTTTTCTTAAAGTAGGTTGTTTTTATGGCTCCATTCTCACAATTTTGATCATTTAGGAGGTGGGCTTTAACTTAGCTTTTTGAGGTCCAACCCAGGATAAGTTTCATACGTTTAGGCGCTAACCAAAGTATTCTTTAATAATATTTTGGGGGGTATATTTCATATTATGCTTTCGGGACCGCCATCAGTTCATTTAGGACAATAGTGGTCTATGGTACGAATGGCCACAGTTTAAATCCTCATTAGGGAGAAGTTCAACTTACCCCTTCTACGTGGCTATCGAATTTAAACGCCTACAAGCATTGAATTGATTTAGTAGTTACTTGAAAGTGTCACAAGTAAGTCCTATTTATTTTGTTGCTTTCTTTTCTTGTCTCTGTCTATCAGTTTTTGCCTTTTCCCGTTCACTACATGAACGTTACTTTGTCGGTGTGTTTCTCTTTACTCACATAAACTATATCGGGTTGCTCTGTCTGTCACAGTGGCTGCAGCCGGACGGCGCCATATGAACACTGCTGTGTACGTGACGACTCAGAGGTGGACTGCCTCTTCACAGACGACTATGAGCTGCTCAAGTTCTCGAGATTCTGCTCGTCTGCCTCCACATGTACTCCCTCCGGCCGCAGGCTGAACTCAGAGAAAGGATCATGTAACCAGACGATCTACCCCTCTCTGACATCATTCTCGTTTGTGGAGTATGAATGTGTCGACACAACAAAATTCAGAAACTTTTGTTCAGATGTTTCTGTGTTCAGCTCAGGCGGCGAAATATTTTTGGACAGTAATCATGTGATATCCAACGATAAGCTGAGCGACTCTGAATGCAGCTGTATTGTGGTATCGGAGTGCGGAGCGGAGATGACGTTTACGGCGTTGGATGTGTGGCTGAAGAGCGAGAACGGATCGTGTGTTGAAGAGCTTTTCTTTACCGACGCTCACAACAGTAGCGTTAAAGAACAGTATACTTGCCGAGATCCCGATGAGTCCATTCACGACCAAGTGATCTTTACGTCACATTCAAACGCTGTCAATCTCAGAATGAACGTTACCGGAGAGCATATCGGAAACGTGTTTATTAGAGTCACCACCCCTCATCCGGCTTCAGGGATACAGCTTCTGTGTGGCACAGCGAAGTCTTTTTATCAACCTACATCTTCTGGTTGCTCTGACTTCGCGCAGGTCCCTGCAACTATTGCGACCTTCACAGACAACCAGCAGTACACGACCACGCCGGCAGGGGCTGGGGAAACCAGTACAGAATCTCAGGACGGAATGGACGAAGAACCAAACACACTTCCCGTCACAAGCAGCTCAGACGAGCTCCACCCGGGTGCCATTGCCGGCATCACGCTGGCTATCATCGCTATCATCCTCGTTATCGTTCTCATCATCATATTAGTGTTGGGTCGGCGGAAGAGAAATTCGGGCGACGAGCGCGAGATGGAACACCCGGTGTACTTCAATATGGGCCTGGACACGCCCTCCGTCTCCAACTTTGACGACAACTCTGATGCTGACGGCTACGCCACTGTCTCGGAGGTTGTGTCGGAAATGGAAGAGAGTTCTGTGGGGAAGTCGGGGAAGGCAGAGCCGTCTAGCTTTGCCTTTGAGAACCCCAACTGTGTGGAGTATGAGATGTATGGAGCAGTTGGTATAGATGGAGAGGGGGGCAGTAAATACTCAGACAAAAAAACGCCCTAACTACCTTCCTGTCCGCGCCACTGTTATAAAGACGTATTGTTTATAAGATCGAGCTGTGCCACAATAAAAATTTTAAAAATAACGATTAAAAAACGATAACCAATACCACCTGATACTATTCCACCACTGCACACAGCCAGTTTTGTTTTCCAAGTTTTCAGCCCAGCACGACAAACGTACTTATAACTGGGCTTCCTTTTAAGCTATTCGGCTAAAATAAACACCAAACTGAGTAGAAATAATAAATGATATATGCTGTTAATTCCAGTCTGCTTTTAGATATAATGAATTGGCCTGGGTTTCACATCGTGTACTCAGAATTAAGACATGTCCTATACACAACTTGTCTTCTTCCGTGACACAACTGTGGCCTCAGCACAAGTCGCCGTTACCACAAGATCTATTGTACCGAAACGGTTCCCAGCTATGTTTGTCGAACATCATAACTTAAATAAATATAGAACTTGTCTTGATTCGCCTTCAAACGGACTTCTATAAACTTCTCATAACTCATAACTATCCAAAAACGGTTAGTTTGGTAAGAAATTATGCCGAAACACAGCTACGGTGCTTTGAAAACAATCGAGCATATTATATTTTCCAAATAGTGGCTTAAAGCAGTATATTATTATTGTTTATGCAGACAGTTCTTAACTTCTATCTTCGTGTAACACCATCTATTTTATACGTAGCTGTGAGGAGATTGCTTTTGACTTTTGTCTTTTATTTTATTTCTCAAGTGTCTCGTTAACTTCTAGACATTTTAGGGAGGGTGGGGAGAGGCAAATGTATGAAATAAAGAATATCATAGCGTTAAAACAAGAAAAACTATATAATAATTATGTAAATACTGTCAAAATTGTCAAAGACGTCGACTCTTTGTAGTTGAAATAAGTGACTGTCTTGTCTTATACGGGGTGCCCATTGCGGGATAGGGTCGTGTTGGGTCGGTTTGCTAGCCAGGTGGAGGGTGCAAAGCGGCTATCGTGACACAAACAAACGCGTTCATTTTCAGGCGACGAGTTGGGCGATCGGCCCGACCCAACCCTACCCGACCCGACCCGATCCCATCTGCAGTGGGCACGCGGTATTAGATCTAGTCTTTGACAGGAAGACGTCTTGGACAGTGCCAATAGTACATAGAAGAAAATGAAAAGCAAGCGGGGGAGTGGGAAATGCCTTTGTACTGGTAATTGTCTTGAACAGTTGCCCTAAACAGCAGGTTCGACTGCAGTACATTTTTTTTAAAACGTTGAGAACTCTATAGATGAAATGTTGGTATTAAATCATGGACGTATGTATCTGTCTTTATTCATAATGTATTTTAATATGAATCTTGCATTCATATATAAAGTCTGCAAAATTTGTTAGTTCAAAATGTTTAGTTGGCTAAGATGTATAGCCGTCAGATGGAGTCTTCGAAACATTCTAGCATTAGAAACAATTCGCGTGCTTATGTCGTAGTATTTAGCGCTTTGTTTAGAAAAGGGTAGACAGGGGGCGGGGCGGTTGCCAGGTAGACAGACGGTTCATCCTCGACATATTGCCAAGCAAAGTATGCAACACGCATAATAGATAGGTGGTCTACGGGTGTGTGTCATTAATTTAGGCAAAGCAGGATGACACCTGCTCAAAAACAGTGTCCTGCACTTCAGCGACCGACACAGGCGTGTCTATTTCTTCTGTTGGAGATGCTGTTTCGGTTCATTTTTATTTGTTTATTCATTTATGTATTTGGTCGCGTGTCCCTTTTTCGAGTGCCATGTTAATAATCTTATTCATGTTAGACAATCATTGACTTCAAGAATGTGGTCGAGTTGTCACAATGATATTTCAGCACTAAGGTAGACCACTAAAAGAATATGAATAACAGTGATTAAATATATTTGTAAGTGTTGAACTAATTTATTCACAAGTGCTTTTCTAGATTTTGTCTCCTGTGCAAGGCCCCCCTCCTCTGCCCCTGACTGTCCATTGGGAGAGGGAGGGGGGGCCTCTAGGCCCTTTCCCAATCTCCTTGCGTAGAGAAAGAGAGACCAGATATTGAAACTATTAATTGTATGACACCGACCCTACTGATAATAATAATAATAGATAATAGATAGCATTTGTATAGCGCAAATACCCGCTCAACAGCAATCTCTATGCACTTCACAATCTATACTATTACCCCAGCAGACCTGAGAGCATTCTGAAACAATCTAATTTCCCAGGAAGCATGCCGTGCTAGCGGCCATTTATAGGCGCTAAAACACTAACTTACTGACAAGATCTTTTGCTGTTTATGGCCGGGTAATAAAGGTAAGCCCAGATTATTACAGGGGGGGGGGGGGGGTTCTAATTGATGAATTTGTTGAACTATGTCAAGTATCCTATGCTGGCGAGAGAGCAGACAACAGTCATGTGCCTAGTACGAGGATTGGACACCCCAATGATATTGTATTGTTTGTAACTGGTAGGCTTCACATTAGAAAGAAAATCTCTTGACGGAGATGAAAAGAAATGTAGTGGGTGGCTTAAGGGCACCACTGGTAAACAATTTTAAAGAAATCGAAATGTCATATAAAAGAATATAATTTTCAAAGTAATAATGTCCTATATCTTATTTTGTTGTTGTTGTTGTTGTTGTTGTTGTTGTTGTTGTTGTTGTTGTTGTTGCTGTTGTTGTTTTCGTGTAGAAAATGTTGCTTGTCATTTGACAAGTTTTTATCTTGTTCAGGGAAATAAGACCTGATCTAATTAGTCGCTGTTTAGAAATTATGCTTAGTCTCTTTTATTTAGTTATCCTGTTTGTGGTTGATGAATCTTGTATTGTTTTCATTTTACCATAGTGCCTACTATTTTTATTTGGTTTTTTCTGTATTTGGGGGAAGTTGTTTTTTTTCAGGGAGGCTTTGCTTTCGTTGTTATTGTTTTCTCTTTGATGAAAAAATAAGAGGGGTGGGGGGAGGTGGTGAAAGAGGTGATTTTTTTGGTGGTGTATTTAACTCTATTTTGGCGAGGTTTGAGCTGGTGGGTGGAGGGGAGAGGAGTGGTTTGGGGGGGGGGGGGGCTTACAGAAACTAACTTTGCTGATAATATTATACCGGGACAACTCAGTGAGAACCTTTTTTTTTATCAAAAAGGAGTAAAAATGTTCTTTAAAAGTGTTTTTTATACTCATGTATGTTTGTACATATGTCTATATTTTGTTGCTAATAAACAGTACAATATGTGAACAATAAAAATGTATCGCCAATTGATGCTGTGATTGCAAAGAACAGTTTTGTTACATAACTATTCGCCACATATCTGTGTCCCGCTTTCTTTGCTTTTACAACCCATAAAAATGGTGGAATCAGGCGCTCGACAATTTTTGGTCATGTGGATATATTGGTATCATCTGAAAGCGTGTTTATTCTCCTTGCTTTTAATGAAATAAATACCCATCTTTCATGAATAAAACTCTAGATGTTTACGATTGAAAGAGGTGGGGATCGCCTGTTTTAAGAGATAAACTTAGCAAGAAAATGGCCGCCAAAGTTTGGTAACTTCCAAAGCGTAAGTGTCCTTGGATTGAAAACTGCAAATTTGCATTGTTTGTTGATTACATTATTTTGACAAGCGCCTGATTTCTCCACGCTGCCTCATACATATTAGAGATAATCCTGGCCACGCTTGGTCAATAAAAAAAAAAAATTGCCTCCCACCTTCTTTAAGCTTTCCTGGATGTACAAGCGGACCATGTGATTATTTAGAAGAACATATCTGAGTGGAAAGTTTCTCTCTACCATTTACCTTAACGTCAGGTCAAATTGTAGATCCAAACTTTTTGCTGAACATCTTCAAGCCATATAGAGGCTCTCCCTTGATTCCTACTTAAATCTAAATGTAACTGAATTAAGTAAGAGCTGCGAGGTCTCAAGGTAAGAAAACCCAATATTCTGAAGAACCGTTCAAATTCAAAACTGCTGTTAATAAAAAAATTGAGAAGATTGATTCAGATGTGTGTAATAAAAGATATACTTTAAACCTTTGTTGGTGGAATTCCTGATACGGCCCAGGCTCACTAATAGTGTACCATGAGCTAACCCAGGTAATTTGAGTTTGAGACCTCTTGTCTATGTACTTACGTGAAACCAAACTGAAATTATGCACTGCATCCATAGATGAAATACGTAAGTATACTCAATATGTGTCTACGTCTGTAACTCTGCATGTAGGCCTTCAGTAAATACGAGAGAGCAACAAAAAACCAACTTTGGCGCTCATTTTAACAATGAAATTCATTTAAGGCACAGGAATTCCGATTAAAACTTCTATCACACATAGGATCAAGCAAGATTGATGGAGTGCATTGAAAACTACCAGAAGCAATCCAAGGGTACAGAGGGCTTTTTGTGGGACTTGAACTTCGGTCGTTCGCACAGTTGTCAAGGTCAATACCTTCTAAAGCATCGATGCTCCTGTGAAGGAATCTAAATCCTGGATGGTTCCTTCAACAGATTAGGAGAAAAAAGTGTGTGGGTGGGTGAAAAAGGGGGTGGGAGAGGCGGGTTCTATGGGCTTGAAAAGGGGAAACATAGGGGGATGGGTGGAAAGGGGGGGGGGGCAGGATTCAAGGAAGTAATAACTGTGTCGTGGAGTCCTTCTTACAACGCCATGACACCAATATATCGAGCATGATGGCCTTGTGTTTTGACAGGCGATCTTAAAGCAGTATGCATAATACAGCTTTGCCTTAACGGATGACAAAGAGGACTTAGACTGGCCAAGCTCCCCCCCCCCCTTTTTCCCTTTGGATTTTTTACGTTCGTGAAATGCGCTCCAAGAGAGTTCTGCTATGCCAGAGACATAACAAGCAGAGAAAAAAAGTAAAGAAAGCCCACTCATTTTGAAGTGATCTCCTATTATTACTTACCACTACTGTTTACAGGTGTGTCAGTATGATTATATGTGTTGTGTGTGTGTGTGTGTGTTTGTGTTTGTGTGTGTATGTGTGTGTGTGTGGGGGGGTGTGTATGTGAGAGAGTGATTGCTTGTGTCTGCATGTGTTATTGTGTGTGTTATTGCGTGTGTGTGTGTGTGTGTGTGTGTGTGTGTGCGCATGTCTGTGTGTTTGTATGTATGTATGTGCCCACGTGTGTGCGTATGTGTGTGTGTGTGTGTATATATATATATATATGCCATTGTAAATCCCTCACTTAAAAAACAAGGTCTTGATGAAAATGACAGGAGACATTTTAGGCCAGTTTCTAATCTTAACTTTTTATTTAAAAATCCTGGAGAAAATCGTTTTGTGTCAAGCTCAACAACATTTAAAGGCCAAAGACGTGGAAGAACCTTTTCAATCTGCTTATAAAAAGGCACCACAGTACGGAAACCGCTCTTTTAAAGGTATCATCAGATGTTTTAAATGAAATCAATAATTAAAAAGTTTGTGTTTTGGTTCTACTTGATTTGTCAGCGACGTTCGACATCATCGACCGCGAAATTTTACTAGAGAGATTGGAAAATCATTTTTACTATGAGGTACTCTTCTAATGTGGTTTAAATCATTTCTAGAAAATAGATTTATGTCAGTGAAAATTGGCAATGATGTGTCAGATAGATTACCTCTAAAGTATGGAGTTCCTCAGGGTTTGGTCCTTGGTCCTGTCATCTTTACAATGTATACGCAAAGTCTGTCATCAATAATTTCTTTGTATGCCCTCAATTACCATCTTAATGCGGACGATACACAGCTGTATGGATTCACTACAACTGACAATGTATACAATCTCATAGATAGAATCGCCAGATGTATCAGTGATGTAAGAAAATGGATCCTTAAGAACAAAGTAAAATTAAATGAGGATAAGACCAAAATATTATTTCTTCGTAGCAACGCTTGCAATGGAATCGACAATATCAGAATAAACATCAAAGGCCACGAAATATCAGCCCAAACTAAAATATAAAAAAATAGGTGTAGTACTAGATCAAGATAGGTCATTGAAATTCCATGTATCGAATCTTTGTGAAAAATCTATATCTCCCACTGAAGAAAATAGGGAGCATTAGAAAATATATATCTGTTGGTGTCACCAAAAACTTTAATAACATCACTTATATTGTCAAGGATTGATCATTGCAATTCATTACTGGCTGGTTTACCTGATGAACAGTTACAACAACTACAAAGAGTACAAAATATTGCTACCAAAATACTTTCTAAGAAACTAAAGTATGATCATGTGACTCCTATTTTAAAAGAACTACACTGGCTCGCGGTGAAAGAGCGTATCATATATACAATCTGTTTAACTTGTTACAAGTGCTTACATGAGTTATCACCTGACTGTCTAAAACAGTTTTTAACATCCTATGTACCTCCTAGAACGCTCAGATCGTCAAGTGACAAAGCAACCCTTGTTAAACGTAAAATAAATTACAAATCATATGGCCACCGCTCTTTTTCATATTTTGCCCTACTTATTTGGAATAGGCTTCCCGGAATTCAAAAACTATCAGAGAAGCAGAAAATCTAGAACATTTTAAGCAGAAACTAAAAGCATTTCTATTTTCATCATATTTCGATTAAACAGAATCCACCCAAGCTGTAGATCGTTGTGAGTTTGTATGTGCGTATGTGCGTATATGTGTATGTTTGTGTGTATGTGTGTGTGGTTCGAGCGTGTGTGAATATGTGTGTGCACGCGTATGTAACACTATGTGCCTTTAACATTGATTTGTAAATCCATAATATGTATCATGTTAAGCGCATAGAGCATTGCATAAGTGGATATGCGCTATATAAATGCTATCCTTTATTATTATTGTTATATATGTATATGTATGTGTGTGTCTGTGTGTGAGTGTGTGTGTGTATCTGTGTGTGTGTGTGTGTGTGTGTGTGTGTGTGTGTGTGTGTGTGTGTGTTTGTGTGTGTGTTTATATGTGTATGTGCAAATTGTTTAGAAATTTTACGGCGCTTGTAACTGCATAAGGTCATATTCATATGAGCCCGCGTGTGTTCGTGTGTGTGTGTGTGTGTGTGTGTGTGTGTGTGTGTGTGTGTGTGTGTGTGTGTGTGTGTGTGTGTGTGTACTGAGAGTGTGTGTTTGTGTGCTCATGTGTGTATATGTGCGTGTGTTTATATAGTGTATTCGTGTGTGTGTTTGTGTGTGCGTGTGTGTGTGTGCGTGTGTGTGTGTATGTGTATGTGTATGTGTGTGTGTGACAGACAGAGAGAGAGAGAGAGAGAGAGAGAGAGAGAGAGAGGGAGTGATGTGATTGTATATGAATGTGTGAAGTGTGTTTGTGTTGGAGAGGGAAGAGAGATAGAAAGACATACATGCACTCAGAGAGACAGACAGACAGACAGACAGACAGACAGACAGACAGACAGACAGACAAACGGACAAATCCTGATAGTAGCAACTAGGATTCAAGTCCAAAGTAGTTATTTCGGTTTTTAAAGTATGAAAATGTACCTCCCCGTCCTAATGTGACTATAATGGCATGCCGTCTGTCCTGTACTTAAATACGCTGTTGTTACTGTGCGTTTGCGTATGTGTGTGTGTATATGTGTGTACATATGTGCAAGTGTATGTACGTGTGTGTGTGCATGCGTGTGTGTCGCAGAGAGAGAGAGAGAGAGAGAGAGGGGGGGGAGAGAGAGAGAGGATGATAGAGAGAAGAAACAGAGAGAATGTGCCTGTATCTGTGTTACAAAGTTAGATAGAGAGACAAACATACAAACAAATGAACAAATTGACAGTCAGATAGATAGGTAAAGTCACAGTTCTAGTTAGAAATCAATTATTTCATAGTAGATTTTTTTACTGTTAGTTTTCTTGTAATGGCATTTTTATAAAAGCTTTTAACCATTTCCCCCTAATGCCACGACAATAGCATACCATTAGTCCATTACTTAAAGATGCTGTTGTTGCTTGAAACTGTGTTTTATGATTTTGTGTTCGTTTTCTCTTTCCATTAGCAAACAAGAAGTCAAAAAAAAATTAACAGATTTTTAATCTCAGACGGTGTCTGTAACAAAGAAGCACACTATTTCTTTTTGAATGTTATTTTTTTTTTTTACGCCCCACCGAAACAGTTTAGATCATTTAAGAGATGGGCTTTGACCTGTCTGAGCTGTGAGGAATACAATATCCCAACAGAAAGACCTAGATATTTGACAGAAAAGCTCTCCTCTGGGTAATGAAAGTCGAGTCTCCCCCATTCGACAGCAAAATGAATAATTGCTGCTACACCTCAGAAGATGGTTGTTAACTCCTGGGAAAGTTGTTTCTCCATTTGCATGAAAAAAATCCTGGTGTGTCCGTCGGTTAATGTCGATTATTTAATGGACTCTTCGTGCCAACTAAGTACTTGTCCTGTTCTCAATACGTAACATTTCTCCTGGACATCGTTTGGGACTTAGTAATCTTAGATAATAATTAGACATCGAAAGAAAACTGTGCAGCGACGAGGTGGAATCGGGCGCTCGGCAATGTTTTGAGTATATAGAGTTCACGGAGTATCAACTTAATACATGTTCATTTGTCTTGCTTCTGATGGAAAAATAGGCATCTATCTTGAATAGAAGTCGAGATATTTGAGAGTAAAATAGGTGGGGGTTGTCTATAGTTTCAGGGTTTGATGACTTCCTAAGCTTAGGTGTACTTGGAAACGGCAAATTTACTTTTTTGTGCCTTTTTTATTTTTTCTTTCGGTAAAATCAAAACTAAAATGTGTTTCTAGTTGGAGATAAAATGTGCTGAGTCAAAAGAAAAAAATATCGATAAAAATTCCCAAACAGCTGAAAGGTATTGGTTTCTTTCATTTCATTATTTTGACGAGCGCCTGATTTCACCAGGATGCTCTGCATATGTGAACTTTTAGTCCTGGTCATTTGGCTCCCAACAACACTTTCAGCGATATTTATAGCCTAAATTATAGTATCCCTGCCCCACATGTGGACAACCACTGTTTGAAGTGCAATGGTTGTAGTTCGTTGCCGTTGCACACAGAAGACAAGAGGTCGGTTCTCGTGAGCTATTACTATTACTATTACGTCCGTCTGTCTGCTGGGATGCTGTATTCCATTCAAGTCGGGTCGAAACAGCCAGCCTTATACACGATCTGAATTATGTCGAAGGGGTAGCAAAAGACTGACAATTATATGCAAATTATGAGAGACAATTAGATAATGTGGCGCGTCATCACCGAGAAGGGACTTTTAGGATGCACCATACATTGTGCAAGTAAGAAAGCAATGATTAACGCACGAAAAAAAAATCGATACTTCTTTATATCAAAGATAGTAAATAACAAGATGGGCCACTCAGCCAAAAAAGTGTCCGCAGGAAGTATGCTCTTTGCTTCAGATGGCGCTGCAGTCTGTTTTGAAGCTCTCTTTCGTTTTTCCAGAAAAAGAATAGGAATAGCACCTCCTTGCGTGCGCAGATCGACTGCTGTTCATCAGCAGTTCGGCTTCGTTCAGTACGGAGTTTTAGCTTTTAAAAATTTTAATGACCTCTCGCCTTTCATTCTAAAGTCAAATTAAACGAAGAAAACAATCACCCTTTCCTCTGGAAGAGGTTTTTTGTCAGCGTAACCATTTTAAAAAAGCGTTCTTCCGAAATTCATTCAAAAACTTGCTAGTTTCACTTTGATTTTTTCAACTCAAGTAGGATAACTCTGTTCGCAAAAGGTGCTCTTTTTTTAAGAGGGCGCCACCGAATTTTGAGGACACTTTTTTAATTGGCTCAAAGAGAGAAGTGGCCCATCTTGTTATGTACTATCTTTGTTTATATTCGTGCTCATAGTATACTTCGTGTACAAGAATATTAACTAAGCAACTTAATGGCACACCTCATCGCCATTGCAATTGGAAGACGTACATATGATTGGGGCATGAGGAAGTTATTTCATTTACATATGTAAAATTAAGAAAATAAATCTTACATGTGTAAAAATAAGAAAATATACCTTCTCTATAAATTCCTTGCCTTTGGGGCCTTCATTTTAAAATGGTGTACATGAATGCAGACCCAAGAACACACACACCCACCCACCCATTCACACTCACACTCACACACACACACGCACACACACACACACACACACACACACACACACACACACACATACACACACACACTCACACACACACACACTCACACACACACACAGACACACACACACACACACACACACACACACACATACACTAACACCATATTTATACAACACTTTTTGTTTCCCTTAGGCGATTTGTGGAGCCGTGAACACCAAATTGATCTCTGAGGAGAATTCGTCTTCAGCAATGTTTCCTTTAGGACTGTGTGAGGAGAATACTCGCTTTGTAAACAAAAAAAACTGCTTCTTTTTATCTACAAGAACTTATCAGTATATATAAGCCAGGGAGAAACTTGTGACACCCGTAAAATCATAGGAATCGTATGGAGAGAGATCTTTCTCATATCTTGGTCCATTTATATGGAACAAATTACCCATAGAACTTAGGCAAACAACACTTGATTGCTTCAAATGACATCTTAAACATTTTCTGTTCTAACAGGCCTACCCTTCATAATCTTTTAGCGTTATTTTCATTATAGATATTCTGTGCCTACGTCTGAATGAAAATAGTCCGTGAGTATGTGTGTGTGTGTGTGTGTGTGTGTGTGTGTGTGTGTGTGTGTGTGTACATAAATATATATTGCATGAGAGGCATAGGTTTTGCAAATGGGTATTCCATTGTAAAGCGCATTGAGCTACTTTGTTTGGAAATGTGCTATATAAATGTTATATATTTATTTACTTCTAGAAAACTGTTCAACATAACCCTCATGACTTCTTATTTCTTCTTCACGTTCTCCAAACATTAGCCTGAACAGAAGTAAACATTAGTTAGTTAGTTAGTTAGTTAGTTAGTTAGTTAGTTAGTTAGTTAGTTAGTTAATTCGTTAGTTAGTTAGTTAGTTAGTTAGTTAGTTAGTTAGTTAGTTAGTTAGTTAGGCAATTTGTTAGTTAGCTAGCTTGTTTGTTTGTTTGTTTGTCTGTTTGAAGTGTTTTAATATGCTGTCTTTTTCTGGGGGGGGGGGGGGTTCTGTTTTTTTGTATATTGTTTTTTTTTTCTTGGTTAGGCTCACCTCTCGTTCATAAGAACTGAAATTATTCCAATCCCTGTAATGGGTACAGATTTGTTCAGAGAACATAGCTGGCAGGCATGGTCCTGTCTCATCCTTCAATGACAGCGAGGCTGGTCATTAAGGTGTTAAAACTACAGGTCCCACTGGGCTGATCGGAAGTAGCCAGAGGCACAAGAACCGGCCGAGATTTCTGCCGTATTTGAAGCAAAGGTTACAACGACATTATTAAGATTAACCCCTTCTCTACCATCTAACCATTCCCAGATCTGTAGGGAGTCACTGTGTAGGGTTATAGATAAATCCTGGTGGAGCTAGAGAAAGGCTTTTGGGTTGTTTTTTTTTTTTGTTTTGTATTGTTTTTTTCAAGGACGAGAAGCATCCACTAGAGATAGAGATAATTACAGAGGTCGGTTAAAGCACCATCACCTCAATGCGGTAGAGAAAAGAGTTAACGGGTCTCCTTTTGTTACACAAAAGAGGTCACCCTTGATCGACAGCTCTTCAGGAAAGAAAGAAGAAGACATAGAACGTATAGAGAAGAAAAGACGCCAATACAATTCAAGGGAGGTAGGAGCTCTCGAGGGAGATGCGTCTTCTGACATTGGGACTTCAGGCTATTCTAAAGATGATAATAATAATCATAATCATAGTCATGATTATTATAATAATAATAATAATAATAATAATAATAATAATAATAATAATAATAATAATAATAATAATAATAATAATATTAGATAGATAGATAGATAGATAGATAGATAGATAGATAAATAGATAAATAGATAGATAGATAGATAGATAGATAGCATTTGTATACAGCACACCCCCACTCAACAGCAAGCTCTGTGCGTTGTACACTATATTATTACCACAGCAGACCCTATAAAACTCAGAAACATTCTTGGCTTCCAGGAAAGCCTTCAGTGTATCATCATCAATAATTCATTTATAGGGGCACCCGCCATCCATGTCCAGTTGCTGTTTTAGCCAGCATACAGTGTAATCAGACGATTAAGCGCTCAAACACTAACAAACTGACAAGATTTTTCGCTGTCTATAGCTAGGTACGCATTCTCACCTGATTGGAGTGAGGAAAATTCGTGTAAAGTGCCTTTCCCTAGAACACAGCGTCGGGCCCCTGACAGGATTCGAACCCACGACCTTATGATTGTGAGTCCGAGAGCGTAACCACTAGGCCACTGACGCCACATATTTGAAAAATAAATCTTTAATAAAGATAATTATTGAACGAAGTTCGAGTTTCCGCGTGAAAAAAACCCCAGCGTCACAAGCGGAAGACTTCAGTTCGATTCCTGTGGGGGGAATGTTTATCAAGTATCTCCGCCTTTCTGCTGGGAAAATTTAAGCATTTCACGTCTGGTTAACCCAGACAGGAAGAGGGTTTTTTGCTTTGCTTTGTTTTGTACGTGTTTTACGGCGCTAGCATCTTCATAACGTCATATGATCGCGCGGGACACATTAAACATTTTCAGTCTGGTAGGAAATTTTGAATTTTGACTGACTGAAAGACAGCATTAAGAAGCAGCCAAGGAGTAGCTTAGAAAGGCCACAGGAGGGGGCAAAGGAGGAGACGAAAGCAGATGACAGAACATTGCTAGAGAGCAGGAAATGAGGTGAAAGGAGACAATTAATTTAGAAAAAAAGATTTCCTTTGCTGTCCTGATTCGAACCCGGGACCTATTCAATGCGAGGCGAACACCGCAACCTCTCAACCACGAGAGCTCCCGACTGGCGGAATCGAAACAACCTGCCTCCAACAGGAATAAACCAGAGCCTGCTATCGTGAGCGACATCATCCACTAGTGGGCGATTTTATCATTTTGACTTGCGGTCAGCATCACCTGGGTACTTTTTGTTTTTTTAAACCCTATCCATACGCCCTGTGGTCATTTTGTACCCCCGGGGTTGTATTCTTCGCATTTTACAATACTTCTAGTACGAAGATCTCTTTGAAACGTTGAGTATTTCTCTAAAAATAACATTTTGACAAACTGCTATGCAAAGCGTACTAATCAGATTAACGAGTAAATGTCCTCTTTGGAAAGTGGTGGCACAGAGTTCCCCACGTCGAATGGATATGATAGTAAACTGCGACGTACGGATAGGGTTAATGAATCGTCTGGAAAGACACGAAGGTGGGTAGTACGAAATATTATATCAGCCACTGAAAGGTGTCAAAAGTGGGCGCTACCTATCAAAAGATTGACAGCAAATACTGATCGAAACTGTGTAGGCGGTGGCGTACAACTTTTTACTTTAACAAGTACGTATTATTATTCCCTGCTCCCCAGACCGCCCAGGACTCGCTGGCAAGAGACGTGGTGGAGGGGTTAGAGCACGAGGTAGAGATCCTGACAGAAGCGCTGGTCGAGTCTACGTGCGTTATGATCGTCGCCCTAGTGCTCTTCCCTATCGTCATCATCGCCGTGCACAGACTCACTCACAGGATACAGGCCTACGCACAAACACTGCAGGTATGCTGCCATCATTTTGTGTTGTGAATAAGCTCTGTGTGTCATTTTGTCTGACTGTACGTATGTATCTTTGTCTGTCTGTCTGTCTGTCTGTCTGTCTGTCTGTCTGTCTGTCTGTCTGTCTGTCTGTCTGTCTGTCTGTCTGTCTGAATGTATGTCTGAATGTATGTCTGTTGCTGTGTTTACTCGCTTGTCTGTCTGTACGGATGTATGTCTGCCCCCTCCTCTCTCTCTCTCTCTCTCTCTCTCTCTCTCTCTCTCTCTCTCTCTCTCTCTCTCTCTCTCTCTCTCTCTCTTTCTTTGTATTTCTGTTTGTCAACCTGTCTTTATGCTGTACCTGTCTGTCTTCCTAGGCGTCTGTCTGTCTGTCTGTCTGTCTGTCTGTCTGTCTGTCTGTCTGTGTGTCTGTATGTATGTCTGTCTGTCTGTCTCTCTCACCTTCTCTCTCTCTCTCTCTCTCTCTCTCTCTCTCTCTTTCTCTCCTCTCTATTTCTCTCTCTCTCTCTCTCTCTCTCTCTCTCTCTCTCTCTCTCTCTCTCTCTCTCTCTCGTTCTCTCTTCTTTTTCTACGGATAAGCAATACAGTCGTTTTCTATGGCTTGGTAAGGTTTGAGTATTTTTAGAAATCACGTAAGAGCACTTTCTAATAATAGAACTGTGTTCTGTAGCGGAAATAGGTGAGGAGGCAAAAGATATATAGTGGGTCTGTCTGTCTGTTTGTCTGTCTGTTTATTTGTATGTCTGTTGTTTGTCTGTCTGTCTATCTATCTATCTATCTATCTATCTATCTATCTATCTATCTATCTATCTATCTATCTATCTATCTACAGGTAAGTAGGGATGAATGTATAAAAAGGAAAGTTTAAAAGGTTTTCTCTTGAAGTGCCTTTAGAAAAGAGCTTAAGTAGTCCGCCCTATCTCTTCAACACAAACAAACAAAAAAGCTCCTTTCGTATCACTGAACGTTAGGTAAACATTAAATGCGAGGTGAAGTGTCCAGTTTTAACTACGTGAAAAAACAACTATATTCGAGTCGAAAGAACCATGGTAACCATGGTAACAGTGTTAAGTGGGTGACATGTTGACTCGGAAAGTATAATAGTTAATAGATATCCTGCTGAACCCTTTTAACACACCTCCGAGCTCATGATCTCTCTCTCTCTCTCTCTCTCTCTCTCTTTCTTTCTCTATCTCTCTCTCTACCATATGTTAAAATATGTGGATGTATGGGCCAAAGGCCTTTCAAATCAATAAATCATTTTGAATCTTTGAATATCTCTCTCTCTCTCTCTCTCTCTCTCTCTCTCTCTCTCTCTCTCTCTCTTTCTCTCTCTCTCTAATTTCTTCTCGTTCTCTCTATCTATCTTTCTCCCCCCTCCCTCTCTCTATCTGCCTCTCTGCCTCTCTGTCTCATTCTTTCTCTCTCTCTCTCTCATTCTTTCTCCTCTCTCTCTCTCATTCTTTCTCGTTCTCTCTCTCTTTCTTCCCCCTCTCTCTCTCTTCCTCTCTGTCTTTGTCTCTGTCTCTGTCTCTGTCGGTTACCTTTCCTTCGTATCTGTCCGTCACACACAGACACACACACACACACACACACACACACACACACACACACACACACACACACACATACACACACACATATACACATAAACACACACAAAGACATAGACACACAAACACACATGCACACATACACACGTAGACACACACACACACGTACACACACATGTACACACATTCTCACGGGTACACAAAACAAACAATAAGTAACAGATCAAACCTAAACTTACTAAAAAGATACATAATACAGCTTGACTATCATAATTTCTAGAGTAATAGTCACCTATTAATCAGACATCAGCTCTGATCTAATTGATCCCTAACATGTTGGAACCTAGCTCCTGATAGACCTTAATAATCACTACATATTATATAGTGAAAATTCGTCACTTTGGCAGCCTAAATCTTCGAACGACTTAACTTCCGAATTTACAAAATTAATGGTGCTTCAGAATAATTTAAAGAGTGCACATTTTTATTTGAGGAGCATGAAGTCACTGTAGTTTAATTTTCAGTTTTTTTTCATTGGTTTTGTTTAGATCTAATCTTGGGAAAGTCTGTCTCCTAAGATGCCATTGTAAATAAGTGACGTTTCCGTTCACTAGCGGTACACACTTTTCCCACATCTGACCATCAGTAATTTATGTGTAGATGCACCAGCCATCCATGTCCACTCATTTTAAATTCTGGAGTGGAAAACCACGAAAGCGGAATACAGAATCAATCTATACATCTCTTACCTTCTAATATTTTACCTCTCTCAAGACTTATTGCTCCATTCCAGTAGAGTGTACAAATAGTAGGCCAATGCTTTTCAGTTGATGTTAATGCACCGATCATTCCTTTCATCAAAAGGGAGTCCAGCTAGTAATAATAATAACAACAACAATAATAATAATAGTAATAATAATAATAATAATATTAATGATAATAATAATAAAGAGAAGAAGAAGAAGAAGAAGAAGAAGAAGAAGAAGAAGAAGAAGAAGAAGAAGAAGAAGAAGAAGAAGAAGAAGAAGAAGAAGAAGAAGAAGAAGACATTTCATGAGTTTCAAATGCTGAAGCCGAGAGAGAAGCCCTACTACTACTACTACTACTACCAAAATCCATGTTTTACGAACTGTGCAAAATCTACTCAGCATTGTCGAAATTGCGGACTGCATATAATATTATTCTCCTTATTACAACATATACAATATATAGATCTATGTAATAATTATCCCGCTCTCTGTCTCTTTTTCAAGTCCACTCTTCCCAATCTCCTCGGTTCCTCTATCTTCTTTCTTCTCTTTGTTTTAGTCTTCTTTCTCAATACCAAGATAAAAATTACCCCATCCCGGCGTGGAATCGATCCCCAGTCTCCCGCGTGACAGGCGGGTATACTTAACACGATAACCCCCTGTGACACATTCCCTTTATTGCAAAGTTATTTTTATAGTGCTGTCGAAAAGTCGTGGCGCAACTTGTGAAATATTTCCCAAACTATTCACCACAGACTCTCCAGCTTTTGCACAATGACATTTATCAATTTTTCTTAGCAGATCAACATTTTTGTAAACACTGTTAGCTGTATTCTAGAAAATTCCTTAATAATAAATACTAAGTTTAAAAAAAAAATCCAAGTGGGTGTTTTCTAAAGATGTAAAAAGGTTTACAGTTGGGGCAATATCTCTTTAAAATGCGAGTCCGTCATGTTTTTGTAGTCGTAACAGTATGCTTTTTGAACGCTTGTTTTGTGAACGTTTGGTTCACTATAAACTTAATTTCTTGTCACAAGTTTTGCCTCTAAAAAGTGTCGTTGATTAGCAATGACGTAGACCATATCATGCGTATGCAAAATGTGTGTGAGAAGCGGGAAGTACCATGAACAATCCCATTTCCCGCGTGACGTAGATTTATAGTATTTTATATCAGTTTAGGAAAAAAAGATTTCAAATTTAGCCTCCCGCAATTGTTGTGGGAAAATATGATTAAGTTAAGACAAATAGATACAGAGTGCTGTGCAAAGTATGTGTGACATTAATTCGCCTAACAAAAGGTGGTTCGAGCCGCGGACCCGACGTTGTGTGCTTGGAAAGGCTGCTACTTTACACGAATGTACCTCACTTCACCCAGGTGGGAATGGGTACCCAGCCATAGACAGCGAAAGATCATGTCAGCATGTTAGTGTTTTAGCGCATATAAATGGCCGCTTGCGATATATGCTTCCCAAGAAGTAGAGAATGTTTTAGAATGCTCTCATGTCTGCTGCTGGGGTAATAGAATAGCTTGTGAAGCGCATAGAGCTTGCTGTTGAGCGGGGATTTGCGCTATACACATGCTATCTATTATTATTTGTTGAAAAGCTGCCCTGGGAATTTTTTACTGAAACATAGTATGATTAAAGTAGTATTATTTATTATGCAACGAAATGGATTATTAAGCTCGCGCCTCAGTTTGTTCACGCCATGGACAAGTTCAACAGTCGTGATGCGAGATGGGGAGAGAAGAAACTATTCCGTTCCTTTGCGTGTCATCCACAGGGAAAAGATCATGGGTCTCAGTACAAATGGGTCTTATACAATTAGTAAAAAAAACAACACAAATAAACAAAACAAAATTAATTAAATTCCTATTACCGTACGCTACAGAATTATAGAATGGTCCAGCTAACACTTTATTTGTATTATTTAAATCATTACATGTCATCATTCGGCTTCCGAGCCTTTAGTTTCAAACAATTTGGAGCTAGCTCTTTTAATACAATATGATGATGATGATGATGATGATGATGATGATGATGATGATGATGATGATGATGATGATGATGATGATGATGATGATGATGATGATGATGCATCGATGGTGATGATGATTACGACGACGATGCTGATGATGTTGGTGATGATGACAATGATGATGATGGTGATGACGACGATGATAATGATGATGATGGTGATGACGACGATGATAATGATGATGACACCGACGACGACGACGACGACGATGACGATGAAGATGATGACAACGACGACGAAGACGATGATCAACACCCATATCCTCACCTCCGATAAGCCTATGTACCCCACCTCAAAATTATCCTTGTCAAAAACTTAGATGCAAAACATGTGCTTACATGAAAGTGACCAACTTTGTAGAAGGCCCCCACTTTAAAAGAAGACTTTCTCTCCTCATCACCTGCGAAACCAAAAAACGTCATTTACCTCATTTCGTGTAAAGTCTGTCCAGCCGAATATGTTAGTCAAACTACCACCACACTTAGAGCTAGGTATTATAACCATAGGTATTCAGTACAGAAAAACTCATGCACTCCAGTCGGCCAACTCTTCAACAGTCCTGGTCACAATGGGGCCTCTGATCTGCAGCTTCAGGGTTTGAAATAGTTCGAAATCCTACCAAAGAAAAGCTAAACCAAAGAGGATCAATGTGGATTTCTACTTTGGGGTTTCACCAGATTCTCAGTGATCTTAACATCGACGAGCCACATTTCAGGGATCTGACATCTACAACGAGGGGTACTAATCCCATTATTTTTAAGACTGTGTTACTATACAACTACTTCTACCATAGTTACAGTGATAATTAAGATAGTTTGTCTTTCTATGTCAGATGTGGACAAATGCGGAGAAGATTGGTCTTTACAGTGGGGCGGAAGAAATACGGACTGAGTTCATTTGTGCTTTTCTACCCTTGCTTTGAGCTCGTTTCGAGCGGACTAAAGTTTCCTGCCTGTGTGAAATGTAAAGTTTTAAAATTTCTTTTCCTCACGTAGATAAATACCACAACAACAACAACAACAACAACAAGTACTACTACTACTACTACTACTACTACTTCTACTACTACTACTACTACTACTACTACTACTGCTACTACTACTACTACTACTACTACTACTACTACTACTGCTGCTGCTGCTACTACTACTACTACTACTACTACTACTACTACTACTACTACTACTACTACTACTACTACTACTGCGGCTGCCTCTACTACACTACTACTACTGCTGCTGCTGCTGCTGCTACTACTACTACTACTTCTACTACTAATTACCTTTACATTAATATTAATGATTTAGCGTACATAATATGTTTCATCCCTCTGAGTGGTTGGCCCAGACAAGCAGGGTCAAGACCATGTCCTAATTAATGGTCTAAGCTGAACTGATGTGCATAAAATGACCTACATTTAAAAAAAAATAAACAAAACTTAACCATAATTTATTAATCACCCAAAAAGAAGATAAGTACAGAAAAAGAAACCCCAATTCTGGGGAGATTCGAATAAAAAGCATCTTCTTCTCCATGAATGTGTGGTATCGTGGAGAAATCGGACACTCGTCCAAATGATGAAAACATGGAAACCGGCATTTTTTCCGCTGTTAGGTCAATTTTAATCCTGTATTTTTAGGGCTTCACAACTTTTATGTCCGTTGAAAAACCCAATTCTGTGTCGTTTTTTTGTTGCAAGATATTGAACAGCGGCACCGAAAAAAATTTTTTTTTTAAATGTAAATGTGCAGATATCGGGGGTACTCAAGCTTGGGAAGTCAGTAATCTTTGACGGTCATTTAATTTACTTGCAGATCTTATCTATCAGGAGGCGATCCCTACCTTCTTCACTCGAAAATATCTCAACATCTATTTAAGATATATTATGGGTATTTTTTTTCTAATCAAAAGCAAGATGACAAGAAAAACAAGCTTTAAGAGGTACTAATAGCTCAATAATAAGTACAAAAATTGACGAGCCCTTTATTTCATCGCGTCATGACACAAACTGTCCAACGTGGTACCATCTAATCTATGAGTGTTATCCAAACTAGAGCAACAATAAATTGGCTACCATAAAACTCGGTCAATCCGTAAAATTAACATAGTTAATCAAATACAAAAGAGTCATTTGCGTAATAAACCCAGCTCACTGAATAAATAGGTAATTTTGAAATTAGAAATGTATTGCCAGCCATGTCAAGGGGTTTCCCCTGTTTGTCAGATTTATTTGTTGTAAATATTATGACAGGTTGAAAGTAATGCTTGGAGGAGTCAGCTACTATACTTATAATATAGAATAAGATAGGCACACGTGTCTCAATGAAGAGAAAAGAAATAATGTACAAGAAGAAGGCTTAAGAAAAGTAGAATTGGGTTAACGTGTTTAGAAGAAAAAAAGAAAGAAAAAGAAAAAGAAACACAAAACGAACCCCCCTTCCCCCAAAAAACACACAAAAACAAAACAAACAAACACAAAAAAACAACCAACAACAACAAAAAAACCAAAACAATGGCCTGTACTGCGGGGGACTTAATGCCTTACCGACGACGTGTTGATGATGATAATAATAAAAATGATAATAATAATAATAATAAAGATAATAATAATAATAATAATAATAATAATAATAAAGATAATAATAATAATAATAATAATAATAATAATAATAATAATAATAATAATAATAATAATAATAATAATAATAATGATCTTATTATAATGGAGCTAAGCCCGTTAGCGAGGTCAGTATACATTTTTTGCACAGGTACTCCTAAAATGTACAAAAATGTGATTCAGTAAATATAATAGATCAATTAAGAATTGTCACAAAGGGTTGCATAGGCATAGACCTATTTTCAAACAAATTTCGGAAACGACCTTTTGATTTTTCAGGTTTGATGGTTTTTCCTGTGACTGAAAGCTCTCAAATGTTTTCACTGCTTCTGCTATATCTATTTCCAGATCTAGAATCTCGATATCCAACTCTGTTTGGATGTGTGCTTTGTAGTGTCGATGGGTACTTTAGGCTAAACTTCAGTGTATTGACTTTTTCCTAATACATTCAGTGTAGCCATGTCCCTAACACGTTGAGTTCGTCTAAACCCACAACTTTTATTGACGTTTTCAAAATAATAAGCGTATTTCAAGGGTAGATTTTTTTATAGAGCAAGACTCTAGACCTAGCTCTCTATATCCTAGATGTATTTTGAGCACAGGATTCAAGACTGATTTGGAGTAGCTAGTTAGCAAGAACAGGAGTGCGGTTTGCGCTTTGTTGTGTAGGTGCCACAAAGTTTGACTTCGAGTTTACAAAGCTGCTTCTACAAATTCCACATCTAGAATCTCGATATCTAACTCTGGATGTGTACTTTGCAGTGCCGATGGGTACTTCTGGTCAACCTTCATTGCACTGACGTTTTGTAGATGTATTTAGTGCAGTGATTTCCCCTGCACGTTGAGTTGTTTAAACTCACAAAATATTCACTTCGATGTATTGACGTTTTAAAAACTTGGAGCGCTATTTTTTGCGTAGCTTTTTATAGAGCAAGGCCTTAAATCTAGATCGCTATATCCTTAATGTATTTGGAGCACAGAATTCAAGACAGATCTGTAGTATTTAGCAAGAAGATGTCAATCTAGATCGAGATCTGTTCGGAATATCTGCCCATGGAATAGTAGTTAATAATGTAGTAAGATGCCGCCTGGGCGTGAGTTTGTTTAACCCAACTATCTATCGTTTTGTAAGACAGGGCATAATACTTGATAAGACAAGATTAGGTTAGATCACCAAAGTAAAACAAGATCCATCAGGTAACATAGATTAAATATAATAGCATTTAAAATAGTATGTATTGTTATTTGAAGTATTTCACACAAAATAATACATACGTGATACCATATCAACTCATCATAATATTATTCCTTTCTGCCCCAGGCCAGCCAATTTCTGTCTGTCTGTCTGTCTGTCTGTCTGTCTGTCTGTCTGTCTGTCTGTCTGCCTGTCTGTCTGTCTGTCTGTCTGTCTCTCTCTGTCTCTCTCTCTCTCTCTCTCTTTCGGTCTCTCTCT
>NW_004797701.1:576814-602138 GCF_000002075.1 Aplysia californica
CCAATATAGATAATACTGCTAAACGGAACTTAAAACCCATTTTATCGTAGACCTTCCTTCCCCGCTGACACATAATAATAATATGTTCATTTCTGTAAGGTTAAGCATTAGATCTACAGCTATTTTTTACACTTGACCAGCTGCAGACAATCGTGTGGTCCGGTCTTTTGATATTTCCTTGTGATCAGAGCCGCTGCACTGACCACATATTATTATTATTATTATGACGCTAAGTATGGATAGGTGTTTTAAAAATCCCTATCGACACGATTTAGACTCTCAGACCTCCACCCCAACCATAAACCAAATCTCTAATAGCTAAATTCGCCCCCCCCCCCACCCGCCAGCGAAAAACACGTACATAAGTTACTTGTTACTTGTTACTTGTTACTTGTGTGAAGGACCGACATCACAGCACAAGGGGCATCCCCATAAGCGCTCCGTCCCCTGAAGAAGCACATCTAGAAGTGTGTAGCTGCTGACGGTTCCAAGCAATGTTTAACTCCATTGCCTTCTTAAGTACATGGATAAATGCGTCCACTTTTTTCTTACAGCAGTGGTTTAACTTGTGGAGTAAGGGCGGTGGAGTGAGAGTGGGTAGGTGGGTTTCTGGAATAGCAATACATGACCTCATAGCATGGTATGGATTTAAGGTCCCTTTCAACATTCTAAATTACTTTTTATCAGTGACCAACTGGATATATGAATTAAGCCTCATTCTCTTTTTTCGTTCTTTAAAAAGACTGGAGTTTTTTATTTGTGGTATCGGTTGCACGCGCTTGGGAAAGATATTTATTGAAATTAAAATTCTACTTGTAAAAAAATGCCAGAAAATATCAATAATTTTTGTGAAATTTTGAAAAAGAAATGTAAGGTTATTTTATAACTCCTGATTTTAAAAAAATCCTTTTTGAACTTAGAACAGTTGAACTGCTTACCAACGTTATGAGGGAAGTCCTCCGATGCAGTATTACCTTCCATTTCTTGTAACACTTAGTCAAATAGGCGGAGAACATTGTAAACTCCCCGAACAACCAGGGTTCAAGAACACATCGTTGAAGATTTGAACCAGGATTATCTGAATCAAGGACCAGCATGATGTTTACTTAGCCTACTTAGCTACCATGGCACGTACGTCCACAACTGTCCACGTCTAGCCTCTGCTCCAGGAGTCTCAAACTCGCGGCCCCCCTCATGGTGTTATTTTGTCGCCTCTACTTGGCACCAAACGCCAGTGTTCGCGCGGCTCGCAAGTCATTCTCACACGCACCTAATTAGCCAATCAATGGTTCCCTGGATTTCCATACAAACGTAACAATTATAAGTAATTCAGATGAACTAAGATTTTTTTAAAATTTATTTTAAAAAACAAATGCTTCAGTTTCTCGGTGTCGGTTGCTTGAGCTCAATAAATATTTTGTCGAAGTTCTAACAAAGAAAGAAAGATACAACAGAAGTTTCTTTTAAACTGGTATAAGGCTACTATCGGAATAAACATCAACAAGTATTTCTATTGATTTTATAAAAAAAATTACGAAATATGCAGCTGGAATATGCATTATCTATACATGTATATAACTGTAGATGTCTATGGCAAATTCCTTCATGTGGTTGAAAGATATGTCTGATGTCATTTGTGTAATACTGTAAGCTTTACCTTTCTCTACATATTGAAGTTTATTGAGAGTAATATTATTATAAGTTTAACTTTATGTTCTGTGTATATCTGCAATCAATTGTTTTTACCTTTCCTGTACACTCCCCCTCCCCCCCCCCAAAAAAAAAGTCCTACAGGGACAATAATGTATCATCAGAATCTAATCTTATCTTAAAGTTAAAAGACTCATTATGTTGGTACAACTGCTAAAAGAACCGAACGCTTTGTTTCTCTCTCCTGGAAAAACATGTCTCCTGGGCTTAGTACAGGGGAACGTCTTGCTGACTATGTATTTTTAAAAAATTACTTATGGGCTTTAATGGTCCAGGCCTGTGAAAACTTCCGGTGGTGATGAGCGCTAATATTCTGAGCTGCTGTTAATAAAGATTGAGAAGATTAGATAAGTGTCACTTTTTTAAAAACACGGTACTTCAAACTCTTTTTTGTGGAATTGATGCCCACAGGCTCACCCAGGCATAATTTCTAGCAGCGGCCTGTTAACTTGAGCTTGAGACCCAATCTCGAGTCAAATTTGTCAGGAAAGTTGAAGGATTATTAATTCAGATCAGGAAAAAAAGGTGGGTGGTTTTGTTGGTTTTTTATTGGGGGAGGGAAGGCAAGAGAGACAGAGAGAGAGAGAGAGAGAGAGAGAGAGAGAGAGAGAGAGAGAGAGAGAGAGAGAGAGAGAGAGAGAGAGGGGGGGAGGAGATTCTGCTTGACGAAGCAAAACGACACGGAGGGAGAATAACGACACGGGAGGGAGAATAATATGCCATTAGCCTGTGATTACTGGCCATAATATACTTACTTCCCACATACAGACAAGATAGCATCAACTCCGCTTGAATTTGGAGAGGTAGGGAAGTTGTTCAAGTGTATAGGGATGTGGAGAGAGAGAGAGAGAGAGAGAGGGGGGGGGTATCTCTCTCTCTCTCTGATTAAAAGACACAAGTATCATTACTCTCCCTCTCTCTCTCTCTCTCTCTCTCTCTCTCTCTCTCTCTCTCTCTCTCTCTCTCTCTCTCTCTCTCTCTCCTTCACTCTCTCATTATCTTTCTCTTTCTCTTCCCCTCTCTCTTTTACACACACAGACACACACACTCATACACACACACACACACACACACACACACACACACACACACACACACACACACACACACACACTCGAACACATCTTCGTCTTCTAGCTTACTCCCTGCCCTGTCCCTCTCTTCATCTAACTAAAAACATGATACACTCAGGTGTAATATGTATGAACATACAAAGCCCTGGAAAATTGTGGAGATAATCTAGAAAATGAGCTAGTCTACGAGGGGATAGTCAGTGTTCTTCGTGCAACGGTTAAAAACCTACACATTACACCACAGACACTGGTCAAAATTAAAAAGAAAACATACAAAATTAAACAGGTTGACCGTGATATAGGCAGGGCCGAAACAGGCTATCCCCTAAATTGATTCAATGGGAACGTAAAACATTGTACATGCGATCGGTTTGTTTGTGTATGTCTTCAGAAACCCGTGAAAACATGAACCACATTGTATCCGCATCTAGGCCGAGAGACAGGCATAAAAATAACTTTAAAGTAGGACTTTACAAAGCTTTCTAGATAATATTTCCCCTTAACAATTGCCTGATTAAGAAGAACTGTCCAAAACTATCTCGAAGGTGAAGCATTGTTCTGCTTATCAAAATGTGATCATTTGTCCACCCAATCCCCAGCCACCTATATTTAAAATGGGATTTCTATTTATTCCTTGTGGATAACCAGTGAACGACAAAGGTTAGCCGAGAGAACTTACAGAAACCAGCAGTCAACAACGGAAAAACCACCAATACATGTACTGTTGTCTCTGAAACAGAGTCATAGAGAGCAAATTAATTCTTTCCTGCTAGAATAATAATATTAATTATTGCTATTTTTATTCATTTCCTTAAGAGCATCTGAACAAAGAAATGAATGGCGAACCATGATCACCGATGTCTGTTGCAGATCTTCTGGCACTTGATGATGGTGATGATGATGATGATGATGATGATGATGATGATGATGATGATGATGATGATGATAATGATGATGATCGCATACCTTATTTATCTAATTGACTATAATCATGTTCCCGCTGGCAGAATGCTTCCCTTGTATCAGCACCACCCATTGAATACGTATGTCGTTACCCACGTTCGTTAACCCTTTGAGCACTAACCCTGTAGATTTAAACCGTACCCTTAGACAAAAATAATAATTTTTTAAAAACTCCCTGCTTACAGGTTTAGAATCTTTCAGGGGACCCTGCTTACAGGTTTAGAATCTTTCAGGGGACCCTGCTTACAGGTTTAGAATCTTTCAGGGGACCCTGCTTACAGGTTTAGAATCTTTCAGGGGACCCTGCTTACAGGTTTAGAATCTTTCAGGGGAAACGTCATTCTCAAACAGACATATTAAATTTTTATGTGTAGTGCAGATGCTTTTACGTCCCCGCCGACACACTTTAGATCATTTAAGAGGCAGGCTTTCAACTCTGCTTGTCAGAGAAATCCTAAGTTTTCCTTCGTGTTCAAGTATGCTTGTGTTCTCGAGAGTTAAATCTCGAAAGGCATCGAGGTAGTTTGCTAAATTTTGCCTGTTAAATGAGCCCAAAAAATCACTTGGTCTCTATTACAAGGAGGGAGATCTGTTAATCATTTTGGAACTGGCAACTCAGTTTTAAAGTATAAATTAAAGACATAGGAAACGGTCTTTGACGAATCACAAATCGATGGTGTGTTTTAAGGCTTTACCAATCAATACTATATATTGATCAGCTTTCTTTTGGTCTTTAGTGATATGTTTACTTCGATCAGCTCCAGTAACTGATCAGCCGCTAGCAGTCGAGGCCAGACTGCCATTATGTAGAGATATTAAATTGCAACTTGGTCAAAATGATCTAACTACGAACAGTTCATTCAAAAGCATCGAGGATGAAGTGAGTAATATCGACCAAATTGCAGTCGTGGCAGTAATGGGACGGGAAAAGGAGAAAAATAAATTTCAAAAATATTTTAAACCATGCTATATGCTGAAAGGGTTGCTTTTCATGGCATGCAATAAGTGCTTGTTTCCCAGGGTAAACTAAATCCCTCCCAGGGAGTGTCTAGGATACTTTGTCTCGTCACTGTTTGGTGGGAATGTTCCCAAAATGCCTGTTTTCATTACAGAGATTGTGAATGGAGAGAGAGACAGAGAGAGAGAGAGAGAAAGAGAGAGAGAGAGAAAGAGAGAGAGAGAGAAGGAGAAAGAGAGAAGGGGAGATATATGCGGAGATAGAAACATCTGTAATCTCTGATACTTATATTTATGGCCTATTTGTGTCGCAAGTACTGTGAGATTCTTACTTAAACTAAAGAGAACAGCGCATCGACGCAATAACGATCTTTTGTAGTGAAAAGAACATAGATAAAAATAGAAACAACTCTGGCAAAGTAAAGAAATAGGATTTATCAGTAGAGCCCCCCGACCGCCCACTCAAAGCTATTCATTTCCTGTGTCTTTTATTTGAATATTCTGAGGGAAACCCTCTATCTCAATGTGACATGAATAAAAATGAAACCCCAATTACCAATTTTGTTCTTGTCTACTTCTGCTTCTTTATAATAATATATAAAAGCAAGATTTTAACCGGATTTTCGTCGCTAGGCCGCTCTGAAGGCTGTTGACGTGATGGTAAAGAAGGACACAGCCTTATCCGTTCTGTATTCTTTAAATACACACAAATGAAGGGGTTAATAAATGATAAACAGGTCACGTGACGTTTATCTTATAAAACTTTCACACAGATTATCTGCACTTTAATTACTCTAGAACAGTAGGAAAACGACCGTTTGGTCTGTCTGTTTAATAATAGTTCTTTAATATATTAAGTTACCTTTGATATTTTCGTCATTCCTTTAAATATTATTTAAACTGTTACGTTATACATTGATATATTTGCACGTTGTGTAAGTAGTGTTTTCAACATATTATGCTTTTGATACAGTATGTATGCACTGATATGTCTAAATTGTGAACACGTGTCAGCAAGAATAATAGAGAGAGAAAAAGAAAATTAAAGTTCATCACCGTTGCCCTCAGAGGACGTAACCCAGGCCGGGGAAGATATTCTCACCAAGTACCTCCGTCTTCCTGACATTTTGAGTCGAAAGAGTCTGTGTCCTATAATCTATAACACGTATATTTATATTGAGTATCGATGTGGGCATAGAATATTTTAATCAATCATAGCATACTAAATAACAAAAAAGTAAATAAAATACTTATAGAGAAAAGAATAATAAAACCACTCAAAGTATTTTAAAAAATCAAAAATAGAAAACCAGCGTATGTTAATAGTAGAAAAAACAACTCAAGTTCTTCAGTAACAGTTTTGTAAGAGTTTTACAGCATAAGGTTATATGGAAGATATTCTGTTAAAAATAAAAATGTTTATCATCAATCCTCGAGTCTTGCCAATGACACTCCAACGGACAAGTTCCGTCTTGGAGCTTTCTTAGTTTGGCATTGAGTGACGCTTTCACTTCAGTCAAGTTCACTGACCCTTCGTCCACTTACAGATCATCTCGACTCAATAATATAGGTTAATACTTTTCGGAGGAAAATTGAGACCCCAGGTGAAGGCCATTCTAATCACTAATGAATGCGGTCCATCTTCATTATGTCAAATGGGACGCAAAGCACCTTCAATAAACGAAAAGGGAAAGACGGGCAATCTCATACAAAGAATGGCCGGTGGGTGGTTGGAGGGCGCCACTGTTCGTCTTTTTTTTTTTTTTTTTTTTGCTTTCCAATTTATTCTGGCCATTCTACGGTAGCAGTAGCAGTTCTTTGCAGTAAATGGCCTTTATAATGTGGACTTGCTTCACCTTTTTCTTTTTATAATCAAACCAAAGAGAATGCCCCTTTCAAAGCTTGTTTTTATTTTTTCTCTTCCCAGTGATCGATTAAGGCTGCCTTCCTTTGATAGAGGGTTGAGTTGTTCCTTTTGTACTGTCTGGAGGTTCCACAAGGAAAGTCTTAGTCTTTACCTTGTAATACTGTCCTTAGTCTGTGAATAGTCAGTCTTTCATTTGAGCTGTACTAATGTGTGGTTTTGGGGTCATTCTAAAGGTTAGGTTTTTTTCACGAAAATTGTTTTAAAAAAATTACAAGCCACATTTGTTTTGACGCTTTGACGGCACAGAAGTAGGGTGACAAGGGTTACTGGCTACATTCTTCTCCTTGTTTTGACGTTCTGATAGCAGAGAAGTAAAGTTGTTCCCGCATCCGATCCGGACTGACTGCCTTGTTAGTGAGACAACTTCCTTGGCCTCGGCATATTGTGGTAGGGTGGCCGGGTAGCATAGACAAAAGGGTAACAAAAAGGTTTTTGGCCAGTATTTTGTCCTTGTTTTTGACATTCTGAAGGCATAGAAGTTGGGGAACAAAAACTAACCATAACATCACCCAGAAAGGGCCCCGATATGATATTTCTGTATACTTTTGTTGAATAATGCTGTGGGTCCCTAATAACGATTTGTTTCCAAATTTGGGTTACTCTGTAGAGTAGTTACGATTGAGGATTGTGTTCCGCCCCTCAGGACATCCTGAAGTGGTCTAGGGTGAGCACCAAACGAAGAAATGAAGGAATAGTAAAATTTATCCTGCACTTTATTCTCAACAGTTCGATCATCATCATCATCATCATCATCATCATCATCATCATCATCATCATCATCATCCTGTGTAGTAAAATTTGTAGAAAGGATACATGCTGAAAGAAGTTACTACCTGCCAGAGAAGAATGAGTGGACTGCAGATATTGAGGCAGACTTTCGCCAAGGTCATAGTTGCACCGACAAGATCATCAGAATCTGTCAAGGAATTGAGGATGGCTTTCAACAAAAGCCAACATTTCATCGATGAACATAGTCTTACTTGACTACTCCACAGCATATTGATATGGTTTGGCGTGAAAGACGATTACTGCCAATGGCTAACAATGGAATTCCATCGCGTGCAATCAGATGGATTCATGGTTTTCTGAGAAACAGGCAAGCCCGTGTTCGCCTGAATGGAGAAACAAGCAAGAGCCAGAATTTCAAGCAATGGATTTTCCAAGGACCTGTACTATCGCCGCTGCTGTTTATATTTTTCATAGACAACCTTACAGAATCCCACCCAAAACCTGAATCACAACAATTAACCTCCGCCAAGCTGATCTACTCCATTTTCGCTGATAACAGTACAATATTGGCTAGTCCTGCAAAGAGAGAAAAGGAAAAATGAAGCGACACAGTTGATTGTGGACATGGTTGTGAGATGAGCAATGAATGGAAACTTACTTTGAATGCAACCAAGAGTGAGGTGTGCACCTTCTCAACATGGTTGATGGAGGCATCGTGGCAACCAGTATTTCAGATCGAAGGGAAAAAGATATCATTCAACCCTACTACACCACCTATACAAAAAGAACATGCCTCAAGTCTGAAGAAATGGCTTAGTGATTGTCAGACAGCCATCCCAAAAGGAAAGCCATTGATCAAGCAGTCAAGCATTAAACCAGCAGGAAAAGTTGGTTTCGGATGGGCACCGACCTAGCAGACCATCTCCTCCCTGAAGCAGAGAATCGATGGCTAATCAAACTGGTGAGAGCTTGTCCAAGGGAGACCCGGGGCGAAATCGAAATCCGGACAGAATTGAGAGGAGTGAAGAGCAAAGGTGATGATCCTGTAAGTTTTCACTGATGGATCGGCTGTCGCAGGATACCGCGAAGGTGGAGAAGCAGCAGTAGTTATAATGAATGAAGAACCACCACGAACAGAAATCGTTAGAACTAAAGGTGCATTCCTCACATCATTTTCTGACGAGGAATGCCAGGTTTTGATGTCTGCTGCACAATGAATTGTTGACAATTTCCATAGAGAACCAATGTGCTGATATTGACTGACAGTCAAACCCTCTGCAAGGGACTGCTAGGCAACAGCTCAGATATAAATGATTTGCGCCGTAAGTTCATTGAAACCACTGCCACAATAAAGATCCAGTGAATTCCAAGCCAGGTTGGAATCAAAGGAAATCAGGCAGCAGACCAAGCTGCCAATGAAGACAGAGAGATTGAAGAAGACAGACGACCAATAACATGGGAGTCTTTCCAATGATGAAGAGTGGATTCAGGGACCCGCCATGCAGAGCAGAGTACCAGCACCCGGAGGGTGTGTTTTCTGGGTACTCCAATAAGAAGGAACAATTTATTACATGTCGCTGGGACCAGGTTCAGCTAGCAAGCCTGCGGTCGGACCATCATTGGAGCATGAGATGGTATCAGAACTTTGTGAATGAAGAGCTCAAACCACGTTGCCGAAGATGCAACCATGAAAAGGAGGATGTCAAACATATGTCTAAGAACAGTGGCAAGTCGAATGGAGTTTTTTGGACGAGTGGAGATGCCTCTGAGTATAATGACGATGGAGCCGAAAAAGCGCCTCACTCTTGCTCGAAGATTTCCTTGTGGAGTCCACCAGGCCCATTAAGGAAACCAAAAATCATCATCATCATCATCATCATCATCATCATCATCATCATCATCATCATCATCATCATCATCATCATCATCATCATGTTCGTTTTTATAATTTTTTAGGTTTACTTTATTTTTGCATGCGTTTCTGTGTATCCATTTGATTCTGAAAACATAATGATTTACTAACATGTACATTTTTTAATGTAATCTATAAATATCGGTGTGGGGATGGGGTCTCATTATATTCCTTATCATAAGATTAAAGAGTGAAGGGAGCTTTTCGAAAATACACAGATTTGGCACATGGTGAGTTTTGCAATCGAAACCTTCTTTAAAAAACAAAAACCAATGCAACCCAAAAGAGTAGACGAGGAGGAGACAAAATGAGGGGGAAAGGGAAAAGGAGAGGAAGAGGAGGAGAAGAGAAAGGCGAAGAGGGGGTTTGGTGGAACGATGAAAGAAGGAGAAGGAGGAGGAGAAAGAAGAGATGAAGGGAAGGGGGAGGAGGAGGAGGCGGAAGAGAAAGAGGAGAGAAGAAAGGAGAGGAGAAGGAGAACGAAGAAAGGAGAAGGAGGAAGGCTTGTGAGGCGAAAGAATGTGGAGGATCAGCGACAGCAATTCTACGCTGTTAGTCTCAGAGGAAAAAAAACCACACACACATTCAGAAAGTCCGGTCATTGACCTGTGGTACTGAGTTGAATTACAGTGTTACTTTTTTTTTATGGATTCGTGTATCTCTTGTCTTTTCTTCTAATTAAAACATCGACGTATGCCAGCGTCTGTAAAAGGTTACGCTCTCCGCTGTTGCTCGCGAAAACGTCATTCCAGTTCTCAGGGGAAAAAAGGATGTCTTTTGTTTGTTTGTTATTCTTCATCAAGTATCGGAGTCTGTATCGCACTTGGTTTTGCTTGGACCCGGCAGAGTCAAAAGAACGCAGGCTCCTAAATGATCGAACATTTGTTGACTAGGGTACGAAACAATGTACAAGCATAATATATAAATTCAATCCATCACATCACTACTGGTCTTTTCTGCAGTGCTTTCATCGCTTATTACCAAATTCATGTGAATAAAATTATCCGTTTTGATTACCCCTTTTTAAAAAAACAGCAATAATGTGTGTCATTGTGGAAAAATTCAAGCTCTCGTCAAAAGGTTGAAAACGAAGAAACCGACACTTTTTCCGACCGTTGGTCAATTTTACCGATTTTGTTTTTAAGTGCATTGCCTTTTACGTCCTTTCAAAAACACCATTCTGTACGGATTTTACATGGAAACGTTGGTGAAAGGCACACAACATGTAAATTTGCATTGTCCAATGATAACTCAAGTGTTGGAAGTCACCAAACTTTCGGTGCCACTTTCACCATTATTTTATTTCCGACATCCCCACATCTCTCATTCGAAAATATCTTTACTTCTATTTTAAACTCCTTAGATATCCTTTCGTCAAAAGCCAAACAAATGAACATATTTTGAGATGATATATATCCCCATATGTCAGATCTGACGTGTGCCTGCAAACAAAACTCAAATGTTTTTAATCGCTTAAATATTAATCTGCAATTAGCAATTTTGTCATCGTTTATTTTGCATCTCTCCATAATCGGATTTGAACCTGATGTTCTTTGATAGGCCGCTCTAAAAGCTGCCAATGATGTTATTCAGGGATAAAGAAGAACAGCATTAACCGTTTCTTACTCTTGAAATCAATATACACTTAAAGGAGTAAAGTGTTGAACTGACTGCGTCACATTTGTCCTACCACGACTTTGCCTATTTACTTATTTTTAAGAAGGATTTGGCTTGTTCATAACTTAGGTGTCTACTATAAAAATACCGTTCGTAAATGACATAGTTGTTTTTTCAACCGATTGATTCAAAATGAATATTCTACCTAAAGAGACTGTTGTAAATTAATTAACGGTTGGTATTCTGATTCTTTTAAATGAAAATTGATTTATCCTGTTCTTCACATGATCTCTAAAATTTTAAAGAGTGAAAGTTACGGAAAATTCCACCCTCACATAAAGACGTACATTGTGTCTCGGCGTTAGCTTGGAGGCTGTGTTTGACGGAATGATTTTTAATGAAATGGTTATGAGTAAAAAGTAAAGTTGTTCCCGCATCCGACCCGGACATTGCGGATTGCCTAGATAGAAAGACAACTTCCTGGGCCTTCCGCATATTGTGTTAAGTTCCTTTCCACCCCTCCTTTACTTCCCCAACTCGAAGTCAGGTACTCATTACTGCTGGGTGGGCCTGAGAGGGCGAAAAATCCATGTCCGAACAAAGGCTCAAACTCGGACTTTCCGCTTCGTGGACGAGCGCACTAACCGCTCTGCCTCCGCTAATGAGAAAAAAAATAGCACTGGCTTAAAGAACGCTGTCAACATCATAGTGGTGAGATTATTGGCTAATAGATTGCATCTAATATTCGAACTTTCTCTTCTCACCTTTTCGACAGCGCAATCAATCTTGTCTCTTTTCTTTTTATTATTTTTTTTTGTGCTGCTTTAGATTAATGTGGGTCAAAACTTGTTTATCATCATACGATCAGCAGGTTGTGAATCACATTGCATTTTCTGTACCTTTTACGTTTCGTGCTAACCTTTTTTCTCCTCAGTGCACTTCATATCGTTCTCTAACCAAACGTCCCCTATTGTGCAGTCTTAATTACAATGACAATACCTTCCCAAATCGATAAGGTCGCGCTCAGAAGTTTTCCCGATGCCCGAGCCGCCCCTTCTTGTGCTCGCAGTTCTTCTTCAGGATATCTAGTGTCCCATATGTCTTGTTAGTCCAATGGAAATTCTAATGAAAATCTCCGCGAACTCTCTCTACTTCCTGTTTGGTTATTCATTGTTAGTCTCCCTCGGGTTATATCTTTGGGGTCCACGCTTCCTACAGCTTCGGATGCGTTGGATAGTTCCATTCTTAATTAGTATGTTTGTGATTTTATCGAGCATCTCCGTCTGTCCGTCTGTTTGCTGGAACGCCGTTACTCACTCACTCAGTTCTGGGTTGGTTGAGCCTTACAGGCAACGTTGAAGCAGGCGGCCCCCTTCTTATCGATCTGAACGTTGTCTTCGAGGGCGTAAAGCATGTACAATCAGCTAGACCACGCTTAATTAGTATGTTTGTGTACCTTAGTGCGTTTGGCGGTCGTCTTACCCAACCACGTAAGCAGTTTGATCTCCGCAGATTTTTCTCTTTTACCCCCACACACACAAACAAACACACACAAAAACACACACACACACACACCCCCACACACACACAAAACCTCTTTCCGCTGTGCTTTCTTTAAAGTCTCTTTCTGTCTCAGTCTAATTCTGCCTCTAATTATGTTTGTCTGTCTGTCTGTCTGTCTACCTGGCTGTTTGTCCCTTTTTCTGTCTGTCTCATTGTGTGGGTGATTGACGGAGCCACTTGTTTTTTCGTCTTCTTATCAAAACGTCGACATTTACCAGCGTCTGTAAATGGTTACACTCTCCGCCGTTGCTTACCGAAGACGTGAGCACGGAACCCCAAGGGAGCATGTTGTTTTCATATGTTTTTTAAAGATCTGGTTCGGTATTATTTTTTTCCTTCCTTCTTTCTGTCTGTCTTGCTTTCCACTCTGTGCTAATAGACAGTTATTGGGACGACATAATGTTATGTCTCTTTCTCCGATTCAAACTCAAAACTGCCTGTTCCTCTGATCATTAACTGTCTCTATTGCTGTTTGTCTGTCTGTCTGTCTGTCTGTCTGTCTGTCTGTCTGTCTGTCTGTCTGTCTGTATGTCTGTCTGTCTGTCTGTCTGTCTGTCTATCTGCATGAATGACTGTCAATAGAAGGATAAGGCATATACACTCACTACTATTACGGACTTATAATGAAACAAATAGCTAAAACCTCTTTAATGATCTAAATAGTATCGGTGGGGGCGTAAAACATCTACAAGTATAAATCACAATGACACTGACAATGACAGTGACAATGACTATGACAATGACAATGGCAGTTACAATGACAATCTTTATTTATCTCTAGGGGAGCTAGATCTGTGTCATAAATCCCTTTATTGTTTAGAAACCTAATCTTGGATGATAAGCATGATACAAAAGTCCTAGGTTTTCTCTCATAAGCTAAAGTCTTCACTGGAGTAAAATAATATGAGACTAAAGAAACATAACAAAGAAATCCTTCCATGGAGAGAACCCCTTTGCTTTTAACCGAAAGACGGAAACTAATCTGAGTAGGCTTCCCTCTTCAAACTAAAAAGTAATTTATTTTATGTTCTCATTTATCAAAGTATTCTTTTTACTAATCTGTATTTTGCTTCGTCTCGGAGCTGAAAGTCGGCTTCAATGCTTGCCTGTTTTCTTTAAAATCCTGCAAGCGGCACAGCTTGTTTCTAATGGACAAACAAACGAATGATTACTTCCTATCTTGAAGGAAATGGTCTTCTTTTTTGCTAATGTTAACAGAAAGACATTTAATAACGTGTATTTGCACAAGAATATTCATGAGACAATGCGTGTTTATCTATAGAAACAACGGGAAAGAGATAAAGGGAACAGTGGGGAGGGGAATCGTGGGCCGGAAAAGTGGAGATGGTGGAGGAGGTAGAGAAGGGGGAGGAGGAGAAAGAAAAGGATAATGGGTAGGAGGAGAAAGAAACAGATGAAAAGGAGTAAGGGGGGGGGGGTAGGAGGACGAATACGTTGAGGAAGACGAGGACGCAGAGGACAGCTGAATATCAGAGAAGCGAAGAAAAATCTGAAATAACAGGAAGGTGAGAGGGAGAGCAGAAAAATAGAAAGAAGGTAATTGAGGAACTGGAGGGCGAGGGAGTAGGGGGACAGGAGGATTCGTAGGAGGAATTGAAGAAATATGAGAACGAAAAAAATAATAACGAGGGAAAGGGGTAAGTAGTAGTAGTAGTAGTAGTAGTAGTAGTAGTAGTAGTAGTAGTAGTAGTAGTAGTAGTAGTAGTAGTAGTAGTAGTAGTAGTAGTAGTAGTAGTAGTAGTAATAGTAGTTATAGTAGTTATAGTAATAGTAGTAGTAGTAGTAGTAGTAGTAGTAGTAGTAGTAGTAGTAGTAGTAGTAGTAGTAGTAGTAGTTGTAGTTATAGTAGTTATAGTAGTAGTAGTAGTAGTAGTAGTAGTAGTAGTAGTAGTAGTAGTAGTTATAGTAGTTATAGTAGTAGTAGTAGTAGTAGTAGTAGTAGTAGTAGTAGTAGTAGTAGTAGTAGTAGTAGTAGTAGTAGTAGTAGTAGTAGTAGTAGTAGTAGTAGTAGAGTAGTAGTAGAGCAGTAGCAGTAGTAGTAGTAGTAGTAGTAGTAGTAGTAGTAGAGTAGTAGTAGTAGCAGTAGCAGTAGTAGTAGTAGTAGTAGTAGTAGTAGTAGTAGTAGTAGTAGTAGTAGTAGTAGTAGTAGTAGTAGTGGTAGGAGGAGGAGGAGGAGGAGGAGGAGGAGGAGGAGGAGGAGAAGGAGGAGGAGGAGAGGAGTGAAAAGAAATTGGGTGGATTGAAGGAGGGTAGGGGCTGGATAATGAAAAGGAGGAGTAGGAGAAATTCGATGCAGTCTCACACAGGGTAATATCAGGTAAAGCATCGACCAGTGCTTGCCAACGTGGGGGATAATAATAATGGTGAGCTATTCCACGGAAACCAACGGGACATCTAGACTATAATTTCTTACAAAGATAACATTGTACTTCAATATCGATTAATTTATTTCAATTTAGATGATCAAAATATTTGAAAGACATATTAAGAATCAAGTTAAATGCAGTCGTTCGAAAAAACAAACAAACAACCTTATGTAAACAATTCCGTGAGGTGTTTAGTTTCGGTAATTGAAGGTACAAATGAGGTATTAATTCACTACCTCAGAATACAAAGTTCTATCTTCTCAGTCTTAGTTTTGAGAAATTCCACGTCAAAGATACTGAGTTTCACACCATTTCAAATGTTTTTCGAATACAATTCTTTGAATAATTATCTTGATTGGCGACTCCCAATAATCTTACGATTTTGATAAAGCAGATAGAACATAATTTAGTTTCTGACCCCATGGTCTTAGTAACTCAAACTCAAAGCTACCAAACAGGTCAGATAGATATAACTTTTTAATTCTGATGTAGCAATTTTGTTCTGTCCCGTCATCTACCGTGGATTAGCCCTCATGTTGGTGGGTGGTGGGAAAATTCGGCGTGAAATAGCTGCAGGCTGTTACTTATTACCCACTGGAAAATACATGTTGGCGGGCGGTTCGAATGCAGAAAGAACCTCTTAATAGGGTAGCGAAATGCAACCACCGGCCGTAGAAAGGCTGACATATATTGTCTCAGAAAATAACTAAGGATTAAGACAAATAACAACAAACAAAATCAACACACAGAAAGAGCCAATCCTGGAATAGGACAAAGTGTCAAATTTTGATTGCACATGTATGTTGAAAGGACAGATTCAGGTTGACAGATTTCATTGATTTTCTTCTTCTTTGTTTAATTTGTCTTGTTACCTAGTTGAACGCAGAAAGTGAGACGTGGTAAAAGCTGAATCTTGGAAAATGTTACACGTTTTTGAGACGAACAGGACGTAGACTTATACAACAGCAACAAAACAACCACAGTACAGCTACAGCTACTGTAATAGCAACTACAACATCGTTTACTGTTAGTCAGATTTTACGGTACTTCTGCCACGAATATGTCATTTAAATGGTGCCAAAGATTAAAGATGTTACTAGAGGGTGACATACAAAGAAAAATAAAGGAGTAGAGATAAGGAAGATCAGATGTTGGGTAGATAAGAAGGAGCCAACCACCCACGCAATATCTGTAACGAGAGAACAGACTCTTCAGCTTGTTGTGGACATGTGTGATTGGTGTACTCGTGGTATTATTACTTTCTTTGCTTTTTCTATTCCATCCAACTTGTGCCATTGGGTGCTCTGTTTATTCTACTGGCTTAAACTGAACGGCTCAGAACACATGAATCCGAGGTGTTCTTGAACTTGAGTTGCGTTTGAGGATTAAAAAAAAACTCTCCACCTGTTTGACTAGGTTCTATTATATCGAAGATGGACGCTAAAATTCGGAGGTCCCCCCCCCCCCCCCCCCCGCAAACATAATTATCCTTACGGTGTTAAAGGGGTGTTCAATTTAAATTTTTTATTTTCATTCCAGTTTTACATTTCCCATCCGATATTATATTCAATTACGTTAAAGGTATTCGTTGATTTCATAAAAACTGAGTGATTGTGTCAATATATTTAAAAAATGTAAAGCGCACAAATCATTAGGATGTGAGTCGGGAGAAAAGCGTGAAACTTTTTTTCTCTCGTATTTTTCAGTTTGTTCAGAACTCTAAGAAATGATGCATTGTAGCTCTTGGGCAGGTTGTTTGATGTCGCTGGGTTTTTTTTATTTCTACTATTTTTTCTTCCCCTATATTAATTCCTGTCTATTTATCTCCCCTTTCAAGACACTGGGTTTCTGTATTGTTCTTGGTGAAAAAAATGTTGCCTCAAGTTCTAAGAAAACAAATGAAAGATCGATGGCACAGGACAAATTAAAAGTAGTTGAAGAGAAGAACGTCCGATCGAATGAAATGTGGAAAAGAATTACGTTGTTTAACGTAAGTAAATGGAGAAAATTAAACTTGATCAATGACCAAAAAATGAAATGACATAGGATTCTATGGAGGGGGGAGTATCACCGCTAAGAATACAAGAGCTTTAAGCTCATTATATGGAGCAATCCTAGTGTACCATCCTTTTTAAAGTTTTAAGGTTATCTCTTGTAGATTTATTTTAACGTTTTTTCTTAATTATGGTCAGCTAAATAATAACTCATAGAATATTAATTAGATGTTTTTGCTTCTAGTTTTCGCTTAAGACTTGTACGTTTTATTACCGTTAACACCTTACTTTTTAAAGTTTATTCATCAATTTGCAAGAAAGTTGGACTGCTTGCATACAACATAATATTGTGGTTCAACTGTGCTAGAAGCTTTGATCTGTCTTGAAAATTGACAAAACTACGTCCTACTAACACTTGAAGCTACAAAAAAAAAGATAATAAATCAATTTTAAAAAATTAATAAATAAATCATCATCATCCAGTGCCAGATCTGCGACAGACATCGGCGATCATGGTTCTCCGTTCATTCCTTTGCTCGGACGCTCTCAAAAAAGTTACATTTCCTTGATCTTTCCCTGTCACCCATTTGTTTAGATTCCCTAAGTATGTTGTTCTGGGCCTTCCCGTGCCTCGCTTGCCCTCAATTTTGCGAGTGAGAGCTAGGTGTTCAAGACCCGTATATCTATTTATGTTTCCCAAAAACTGCAATTGTCGTTTCCTGCTTGTTTTTAACATTGAGCGTCCCACGTGGGCTTCACCAAGCACTATCTCATTTGATTTCTATTCCTTCCATGATACTCTTAGCAGTCTCCTAAGAAACTACATTTCTGTAACTTCTATTTTATTTTCACTGTGTTTAGTGATTGTCCAGCATTCACAGCCATACAGAAGGGTTGACCAAACATAGCATTTCAGAACTTTCCTCTTGGTGTTCATGGAGATGTTTCTATTTTTCAGGATTGGGCACATTTGATTGAAACTAGCCTTAGCCATTGTAATTCTCAGTCTTATTTCTTTCGAACTTTTGGCATCAGATGTTATCATATATCCTAGATATTTAAACTGTGGGACTTGTTTGATCTTTTTACCTTTGCTAATGAGATTACAACTAGGCTTTGCTGCTTTTAGGATATTACCATGTATTTTGTTTTCTTTACTTTCAACAATAATCCTTTACGTTCACATTCTGTTACAACAGTATCTTGAAGCAATTGAAGGTCCTTTTCTGAGCCTGCTATCAAAACTGTGTCATCTGCATACCTGATGTTATTAATCTTTTCTCCATTTACTTTGAGACCTGGACATTCTTCTGTTTCTAAGGATTGTTTCACTGTACATGTTTAAGAGGTCTGGTGACATAGCACATCCTTGCCTCACTCCTCGCCTAATCTGCTTATATTCACTGTATTCTCCATTAATTCGTACAGCAGCGTTTTGGTCCCAATACAAATTCCTGATAATTCTTAGATCTTTTCCATCTATGCCTAGCTTTTCCAGTATTCTAAAGAGCTCATCATGTCTAACTTTATCGAACGCCTTTGAATAATCTATGAAGCATAAATACAGATCTTTCTGAGCTTCAATACATCTTTCCATTAACCTTGTTAAGGTGAATATACCATTAAATAAATAAATAAATAAATAGAAAAAATAGATAAATAAATAAATGAAACATAATAATGATAAAGGAAAAAGTGCTAGTTTTAGATGTTTGTTCGGATAACTATGTGAAAGATAATATCTAAATTATTCCTGTACAGTCTCCATGCATAGTCTTTATCATCTTGAGACAAAAACCATGAAAAACAGTCGATCTATGCTCATTTTCATATTTTTAAAAAGATAACTTTGCCCCCTCCCCCCCCCCCCCAACCCACACAAACATCCAAGCTTATTTAAGGAAATGTATTCAACATACATGATAAAATCTAATTCATTTTCTAAAAAATAGTTTTACTTTCACTGATTAAACGACTCACGTAGTCTAAAAAGCCGTATGCACTGCTCACCGCCGAACGCTCCGTATCCCGGACTCTAGCATGTAGATCATCAGGAGAGAATGCGTCGTTGTTTCGGGTTCTTCCTCTCTACAGCTTTTCTGACGCACCGAGCCCCCTCACCGATGTGAGGTCTCCATGTTAGTTCGACTGTTTTCCTCTGCTGCCAACTTTAGGATTCCATCCAGCCTGGGTCCTCTCGCTTCAACCAGATCTAGTGACTGGCTTTCTCTACTGTCTCCTGAAGGGAACTTGTGAGTTCGTTGCTTTTCTTGGCAGTAAGTCCTGCCACTCTCATCCACTTACGGGCGCTTGTTGCTACAAAACCTCAGCATCCTAGCACTGCCGGAAAATGGGTTGCCTTTCATCCTGCCTCCTCACATTGTTCGACGAGTGTCTCGTAACGGTTTTCTTTCAGCTCATGAGCGGCATAGATATTGTCCTCGTGGGGCACCGTGAGCTCTACCAAGTGCACCTCTTTGTCTTTTTCCTCCCATAACACAATGTCTGGCTTTTTCGTAGTTGGAATGGGGAAGAATCTCTCAAAGCCTTTTAAGTCAGCGGCTACCTCTCATGTGCCTCCGCTCTGGTCTTCCATGGCTTCGTTCGCTTTCTTTCTTTTGGTAACCTTGCTTCCTTGCGGAACGAACGCAATCTTGGTGGGTCCATGCTTCTGTATCCTGGGGGCATATTTTCCTTCTTCCACCTGTTTTGTCGCCATTGTCGTGAGCACTTTCAGCACCTCATTGTGCTTCCAGGTGTATCTGTTAAGAGCCAGGTTGCAGTTTGACAAAATATGCTTCATGGTTCCTAGCTTACCGCATTTACACTTGTTGTCCTCTTGTACCTTCCATCTGACAAGGTTCACCGGTGAAGGCAGAACCTCATACGTAGACCGGAGAAGAAAGCTTAGCCTTGATGTATTCCACTTCCAGATGTCACTCCACCCGACTTTTCTTTCTAATGGCATAAATTATTTTTAGGAATTTTTATAGACATTGACTCTTTTCTCGGGGATACTTCCCCAGCAGCGTCCCTTTCAACACTGCAAGTTTTTAAAGAAGTGTGGCCTCTGAAAGTAACGCCCATCTCCAATAGGACTGCGCCAAACGGTTGGAGATCCTTAAGAACTCAATAAAGCAAACAAATTCAAAACTCCACTTTGGGTTTTCGAACTAGAGCCATCCACTGCGTAGACCAGCAATGATATCAACATTACTAAGCAAAGGTGCGCTCTTCGATAAATGATCAGTATCAAGAAATAGACAAGAACCTCTCGCACAGACAGCAAATATTTGCATTCCTGGATCAAAGAGGAAAATGGGAAAAAAGGTTGCTCAAATTCAGACTGCACGAGATCAAATGGATTAGATATGCTGATTTTAAAAGTACTTAAGAAATATTTGCAAAGATAACACAGGAGCAAAACCGGTGATGAAGAAAGAAAGAAATGGGCCACTAATTCCGAAATAAGAAATGCAATCCGCCATTAAGAAAAAAAAGAGGGGGGGGAGAAGGAAAAGCTACAGGGCCAGATAATATCCCATTATGTTATTGTCATATGAGCACACGGGACACAGTAAACAATTTAGTAAACATTTTCAGTTGGTAGAAGATTTTGAATTTTTTCTATGTGGCGGCCGAAGCCTACTCTTAAAGATTTCACACCACCATTGGACCTTGTTGTAGTCTTGTAGCTAGCTGGTATCAGGAAACTTGTAAAACCAAACTTGAACATCAATTAGGAACCCAGGAGTTTCATCTTGGGCCAATCATAGAAAGGTAGTTTATTCATGATCAATAAGTAAAAGGAACAATATCTACACAATGTGTTAGATTATTTATAAGATACAGAATACATGCTTTCATTAAAAATTGACACTCACACGTTTCAGTCATTCTCACATAGAATAATACAACACCAGCCTATTAGTAAACGGTGGCAAAGAATATGAAATACTAAAATGACATATTATGATATGAAAATGACATAATAAACAACATGAAAGTGTTTCTACAAAGGGGAACAACTTAATAGCCAATGTCCTGCTAAGGGAATGAACCACGAGCGGGTTCAATTATTTCCCTTACATAACAGATCTTTAACGTGTGCAACTTGCACACAGGACATTCGAGATTTTTCGACCTTATCCGAGAAGGATAGGTGTAGATCTTTCCTACCAGAAGATCAGAGATGTGGCTTAAAGACAGCAGCAAGAGGGAGCCCAGGAGAAGCCGTAGAAAGGCTGCTGTAAGTCAGATGCCCAGAGAAGGGGGCAAACGAGGTGAGGGGATGGGGGCAGAAAGTGGAGACGAAGGCAGTCGACAGATCATTGCTAGACAGCAGGAAAGGGGGTGAAAGGAGACAATTTCAGAGAAGAAAATCTTTGCGTCGCTACCCGGATACGAACCATGGACCTTAGAATGAGAGGTGAACACCTTAACCTCTAGGCCACCAGAGCCCAGCCGCCCCCGCCCCCCAAGTCGTTATTTATTCATTTATTCATTAATGTATTTATTTATTTATCCGTATATATATATAGACTTCAACATAATAATTAAGGACCACTTGCAAATTTGGGTAAAATTCCCCAAGGATTTCCGTGCTGCACGTTGTTGGTTTTTTAAAACTCTTTTGGGAAGCTTTGGAGTACGTATTGTTAACCCATTAACACTTTTGGAGGGAAAAAAATTTGAAAAATTCCTTGCTGTCTTATTTTCGGATTTTTACATATCAGGGATGTCGGTCAAGGTGGCCCTTAACTAATGTTGAAATCTGTATGATGTATTTGTTTGTCTATGTATTTATGCATGCACTTATTCATTCATTTATCTACTCTGTATTTGTGCATTATTTATTTATGCATTTATGTACTTTTTGTCTGTAGGAGAGAACCAAAGACCTGGACACGGAGAGGAAAAGAAGCGAGACGCTGCTGTTTGAGCTACTGCCCGTGTCTGTGGCACAGCGGCTTCTGAACCACGAGAACGTCCCACCCGTGTCCTACCCGGCCGTCACCATCTTCTTCTCGGACATGGTGGGATTCACAGCCATCTGCAGCCGCAGCACACCCATGCAGGTCAGACTTATGTGCAGAATAATAATATATCATAATACCTAGGGCAGATCAGTATCCATAATAATATAGCCACAAGTCGTGCGTCGGTGGCCTAGTGGTTAGGCTCTCGGACTCGCAACCGTAAGGTCGTGGGTTCGAATCCCGTCAAGGGCCCGACGCTGTGTCCTTGGGAAAGGCACTTTACACGAATTTTCCTCACTTCACCCAGGTGGGAATGGGTACCCGGCTATAGACAGCGAACGATCTTGTCAGTTTGTTAGTGTTTGAGCGCTTAATCGGCTGCTCGCACTGTATGCTTCCCGGGAAGCTGAGAATGTTTCGGAGTGTTCTATGGTCTGCTGGGGTAATAATATAGTGTAAAGCGCATAGAGCCTGCTGCTGAGCGGGGATGTGCGCTATACAAATGCTATCTATTATTTGGCTGATAACATTTATTTAATCGATTTAAATTATTTAAATTAAAATTAAAATTTAATTTTGATATCAATTTAAAACATAGTGGAAGACAAATGGTGTTAGTATATGTGTCATGACGCAGTGGAACCAGTCTGCCGTCAATTTTTGGGACATGTGGAGTTTTGGTATCATCTTAAAACTTGTTTATTTGTTTACATTTCGATGGAAAAAAAACTACCCATTTGATCTTGAATAGAACTTGAGATATTTGCGATTGAAGGAGACGGAGTCGCCTGGCTTCATAAGTAAAATTAGGGAGAAAATGGCCTTCGAAGTTTGATGACTTCCAAAGCTTGAGAATTCTTTGAAACAGTAACTGTTCATGTTCTGTGCCTTTATTCAACGATTTTGAGCAACTTTCATATAGAAATGTATTTTTAAATGGTTATAAAACGTGTTGAGCCAAAACTGAAAATTCTTAAAAAATTGCCCAACGTCCAGATAAATTCTGGTTATTTGATTTCATTGTTTTGACGAACGCCTGATTTCACCACTCTGACTCCCATATTGTTATGATGGTGGTGGTTGTCATAATGAAGACGATGATGATGCTGATGATGATGATGATGATGATGATAATGATGATGATGATGATGATGATGATGATGAATATTTTGGTGGGTGGTGGTGGTGGTATGTGACCCGGGAAGCCGAGAGTGTTTCTACAAGTTCTAGGATCTGCTGGGGTAATGGTTGTTGTATCGCACATTGATACATGCTGTAGAGAATGAATCTGCTCTATATAAATTATGCAATTATCCCCACCATCATTAAAAAGTTGCGATTACTAAAATTTGTTTATTATGTTTAATTGGTGTTTACAAAATCGTTTTATGTCTCCTGGTTGTAGGGCTTCTTTGGGGAACGTTATAAAAAAAAGAACACGACGAAGGCGCCATATAGCCCAAAGCGTTTGATAAGTCAGTGGGCGCAGGAAAAAATAAGGAAAGTACAGTAAATGTAATATCATACCTAGGGCAGAGCAGTATCTTTAACAAGGCAGCCACAGAACGTGGTTAGCTGGGAAATAATTAAAGACAGGTGGTGTTTGTATATGTGTTTGAGTGTGTTTGTGTGTGTGTGTGTGTGTGTGTGTGTGTGTGTGTGTATGTGTGTGTGTGTATTTGTATGTTTGTGTGTGTGTGTGTGTTTGTGTGCGCAGGGTGAAATAGCAGAAGTACAGTGGGCATATTTTTATACCTTGGTCAGAGCAGTATGTATAATCGTAGTTCCACATCCAAATGTGGAGTTTCTCAAGTTTAGGTTAGTCTCTTTGGGGGTTTTCAACTATCTCAATACGCTGAAGCTGCGAATTGAAAATTCCACAGTAGCCAAAGCTGTTAACTCTTTAAGGTTGTAGCGGACATAACGCTACGTTGGAATTAAACAAAGATCTTTATGACGTTCTCGGACGTTTTGAGTTACTGAGGCCATGAGAGAAGAAAACAAATGCTCCTATGTTCTAACAGAGTCGAATGATTATTTTGATTCGTTATCAAGATATTCGAAGAATTGCATTCGAAGAAGCTTGACATGTGAAGCTTAACTTTTTTTAACGTCAGATTTTTTTCAAAACTGTGTACTGAGCAGATAGGACTTTGTAATTCTAGGATAACGGAATGTCCGATCCGCAACAGACCGAAGACAATGTTGCGTCACATTTAGAACCATCATAATATTATTCCAGTCCGCTCTCTGAATGTGCATATCCGTTTCATATCGTATATGTGCTATTTTAATTTGCTGATAGTTATCTTTCTTTTTGCGAGTGCCGCAATACAACGCGTCTTCAGGAGGTGTCGAATAACCAAACTTCTCGTCTTCAGTGAGTGAAAATGTTGGGGACCATCATCTCAAAAGGTGAAATGAGAAGGGATCATCAGACTACTTTTTATTCTCGAGGGCATTACAGTTCACACTTGAAGATCGGCATCTATTACAAACTAATGGGGCGTCCCTCGAAGTTTCTCAGTTTGCCTTTTCAGCTTCTCCTGTTGTCTTAATAGGGAGTGGGTCATGAAACACAGTTGGATAGTCTGTTGGAAGGTTACTGGATATTCTAATAGCCTTTTTTTTCTTGTTAAAGACGTTCGTGAACAGATTTTAAGTTTGCCACATGTGGTTTTTTAAAGGATGTTCTTTCTTCTATGATTAGCTCGTCCTTCGACTGAAAGACACGAGTCCTGGATTTCCGAAATGTACCTCGACCTCCTGCCTTTTTTTGTTTTCTAGTTTTCTTAATCTACTTTTCTTAAGTTATCGCGTTTAGTTATCTGAAAACTTTATGCCCAGTTAGTCTCCTCTTATCACAGTCTTGTGCAAGCCCTTACCAGTTCTATGCGTCATTGCTGCATGATTGTATTGTGTGTTTGTAGCGGTACTTGAAACGCAAATCTGATCTTCCTTTTCTTCTCTTCCTTTCAAATGGTACTTGTTTTGGTATGCGATTGTCATCCATTCTGCTCACATACCTTAGCCATTGAAATATTTTTAATTGGCTGATACGACTGCGTAAGAACGGGGTAATGAGGAGAGAGGGAGGGAGAGAGAGAGAGACAGACACACAGAGAGAGAGAGAGAGAGAGAGAGAGAGAGAGAGAGAGACAGAGAGACAGAGACAGAGACAGAGACAGAGAGAGAGACAGACAGAGACAGAGACAGAGAGAACGAGAACAAAAGAAAACGAAGATTCTTTTTAATGCGATAAATAAAACAATAAGAGCGAAGTTGGTTTAAGAAATGGGGATTTGGAACAATTAAGAAGAAGGGGGAAGGAGGGAAAATTAGGGAAAATGAAACAGGAGAAAAGGGAAGAGGGGAATGAGGGTTGTGGGAAGAACGTAGGGAAAAAAAGAAGAAACAAAAAAGTAGTAGTAGTAGTAGTAGTAGTAGTAGTAGTAGTAGTAGTAGTAGTAGTAGTAGTAGTAGTAGTAGTAGTAGTAGTAGTAGTAGTAGTAT
>NW_004797701.1:602238-603402 GCF_000002075.1 Aplysia californica
ATTTCACACATATAACAAGCATAGAAAGGAGTCTTGAAATCAGCAATCAAATTTGAGAAAAAAAATTTGTTTCCATGGATACGCCGCCATATTGGATTTTATTGACATGTCTTACGTAATGAATACCGCACTTATCACTAATGGAAATTAATAGTTTTTTTGCATGCGTGTTTACAAACATTAGATCTACAAATATGTTTGTTGTTTTTTTCATAATCGAATTAGAAAATTTTTAAGAGGGGGTGCTGTAGAATAAGTCTATCTCAGCTAATACCACTCCTATGGAGCTTATATTTGGTGTGGACGATTATATGGCAATGGAGATTTATTAGCAGTAGTCAAACAGAATTTTACTGATTCGGTTACGATGGAAACGGCGGCCATATTGGATTTTAGAGACATTATGTGGTCAAATTTGCTCACCTTATTTTCCAACAGATTAGGTTCAAACTTAGCATGCACACTTATAAGACAAAGATAAAACTTTCTGTAAGAGGAATTGTTTGTATCTACTTTAGTTGTTATTTTATGGCACCTTCAAATCCGACTCTAGAGAAAGAGCGAAAAAATTGGAAAAATCCATCTTTTCAAGCTCACAGATTAAGAACAAACCCATTTATCAGTAATTCCTCTTACAAAAAGCTAGATTTGTATGGTTTTCAATATTGTGTGAAAGTTTTATTGAAATCGAGTTAGAGCAGAAAAATAGTATAAACCGTGAAAAAAATAGAATGCTTTTTATTGGACAAAATTGGCAAATATTTTCTCTAAAAGAGACTTGACCCTACGCTCTAAAATTCCCCAAACACCACTTTAGGGTGCAGGGAGGCGTGTGTACTTTCTAGATATTTTTCAGAACATGTCCAGGAATTTTAAAATGTAATTATCTCATTTTGTGTAATTTGGTCCCAAACTTGTTTTTCAAACTACAGCACCACCCCTTAATGAATTTTTTCCTGAGGTAGCATTCAAGTTTGCGAAAAATCCGCGAAAATCCACACTCCAGACACCACCAACAAAAATGTATTTCATATATAAAAAATTCAACAGACAAATATTTTGCACTACCTCTTCTCTTCATTCTGTGAAAAATTCATGAAGATTAGATGAAAAATGGTGGAGTTATTCAAAACAAGTATAGACAAAAGTAGCATTTTGAGAAAA
>NW_004797701.1:603660-605041 GCF_000002075.1 Aplysia californica
GGGTCATCTAGAGTACACTTTTTTCTCCGCGGTCTCTATTTACAACATTCTTGGAAGAAAAATCAAACCAAATGAGGTATTTCTTGAAGAAACTCCTATGGACTGCTCGCAGTTAAAACAATTAGGAAGAGACAGTTCATCGAACGACTTCGGCGATCAAGGTTCGCCTTTTTTTTCAATGCTTTTACTCGAATGCTCTCAAAAAATCTATTATTATTACCCTGATTTTTCACCGACACCCATCTATTTAAGCTCTCCAATTAAGTGGCTCTGGGTCTATCCCTGCCTCATTTGAATTCATTTTGACCAGTGAGAGCTAGATGTTCTAAACCTTTGAGTCTACTCGGGTTTCCCAGGAACTGCTTTGTCTGTTCCTGGTTGGTTTTTTTTAGCGGTCGGTCCTCTTGAGCTTCTTCAAGAACTACCTCATTTGATTTCTTTTTCTTCCAATAATGTTTTGAATAGAGACAGAATAAGACGTATACAATAGATGAACCCCCCCCCCCTTTCAAGTAAATCTTACCTTTCAAAACCGTTGTGTAACAAAACTCGTTCGAGTGGAGATTTTCAATCAAAACAATTGAATAGGATCCTGGGGATCGGATATGTTACAAATTGAAACGTTTGATTATTTTTAACGGCTCCGGCCGTTTCATAATTCTGAACTTTTTAGACTGAAAGGAGACCTTGGCCTCAAAATGCGAACGTGTAGTTGCGAAAATTGTAAATTACACAATTATTACGCAGTATCCTTTGGTAGATATATTTGTTTTGCTATGTTCGTTGATCACGTGTTCATTTAAATTGTTTCGAAATACATTTCGGTGTACTACTAGTACGAAGAGCTTATGATGACGAAATTCTAACGTAACGTTTTCGAAATGATGAGCCAGAATAATAATATGATATTTTTAGATTCTCTTCGCGACCCTAAAATAACAAGATTCTCTCTATCAATCACTCTTTCTTTTGAGATATTTTAGTTCTGGGTGTTCAGAACTTTTGCCTTCTTCTAATGAGGAACAGAATAACATGGTTTTATCTCAGGAGATAACGGAATGGGAGATCTAACCTATAGAATTACTTAGAAGGGCCAGAACTCAAATGGCCACTGAATAGGAAACGAAAAAATAAAGTAAAAGAAGGAGTACAGTGTACTGGGGAGGCCCTATACACTCTTTCTCCAAACACTTCATATTCCAAAAGTTTGAACCCTACTATCCTGGGGTCGCGTATTGCTGACCTTGTTTGCGGATTTCATAACAAGGTATTGAACGATGTTTGCGTAATGATGACCACCAGCGTAAGAGACAGAGAGAGGGGGCCGTGAGAGTGTGAGAGAGAAAGAGAGAGAGAGAGAGAGAGAGAGAGAGAGAGAGAA
>NW_004797701.1:606425-618988 GCF_000002075.1 Aplysia californica
CCTTTACTTCCCCAACTCGAAGGCAGGTACCCTTTTACTGCTGGGTGGGCAGGAGGGGGCGAAAAAGATCTGTGTGCGAACCGAGGCTCGAACCCGGAATTTCCGCTTCGGAGACGAGCGCACTAACCGCTCTGCCATCGCACTCTGGTTCATGAGATTATGAGTCGGGTATTTGAGGCTCAGCTCGCTCCAACGAGAATTTCCCATTTGGCTTGATCCTTCTGGACATAGACCTTAAATTTAAAGATCCCACCTTAAAGAACCTTTCATTTTTGCACGGGGCGTTAAACTTATTCTACTTAACAATTCATTTTCGCACAAAGTTAGGAAGTTTGTGAATATCCTCAGCATAATATTTAAAATATACTGTGCTCTGCCGGTTAGGCATTTCGACGTCTCACGAAGGCGACCCGAGCCCTATTCCAGAGACCGAGGAATTAATTTTATCGAGTATCTCGGTATTTCTGTTTGGATGTTGTATCCCTCCCAGCCCGGATAAACCCTGACAGGTAGGATCAAAACTCGTCATCAAAATTGTTTAAATTGTGTCAATGGGGGAGTAAAACTCCTAAATTAGGAAAGGCAAAATCACGTTATGAAAATGGCTGTGAGAGACCAAGGTACATCTACAGCTGGCTGTCTATCTTGCCGTCATCCTGTATCGTTACTTCAGTTAACATCATTCTTGGCTATGATGCGGATGACCCTAGTTCGATTTCCCAGAGGACATTTTTGCAGTTTGATTTGTTTGAGTAGTCAAAGCGTTTGCCATCTGCTCGCTCAGTCCTATAGGAAACAGACTTTAAATTCAGAGGTCCCGTATATTTGGTAGGCTTTCTATTTTTTAAAGAAATATATGTGATTTTACGCCCCCACGGACACAATTTAGATCATTTAGGAGGCGGGCTTCCGATTGTCAATCCGGATTGAAAGGGATGTTTCCTTGAAGAAGGACCGAGATATTCGATAAAAGAAAAATTCCTCGCCACTAATGAATCGAACTCAGGTCTTCTACGTGCAGCAGCAATGCACCTCATTGCTACACCAAAGATGCTGATAGACTTACTTTGCTGAATGGGGTATTGAACCCATTCCATAACATTGCAAATCATATCTGAGTCGTAATGCTGAGGGAGTTTTTACCGTTGCACACACACCAAATGTAAGATCGAGTCCTGCATTTATGATATCGAGCTTTGATGTCGTTCTGCTGAGATGCTTATTACAGTCAAAGATAGTGAATAACAAGATGGGCCACTCAGCCAAAAAAGTGTCCGCAGGAAGTATGCTCTTTGCTTCAGATGGCGCTGCAGTCTGTTTTGAAGCTCTCTTTCGTTTTTCCAGAAGAAGAATAGGAATAGCACCTCCTTGCGTGCGCAGATCGACTGCTGTTCATCAGCAGTTCGGGTACGTTCAGTGCGGAGTTTTAGTTTTTTTTTATTTTAATGACCTCTCGCCTTTCATTCTAAAGTCAAATTAAACGAAGAAAACCATCACCCTTTCCTCCGGAGGAGGTTTTTTGTCAGCGTAACCATTTTAAAAAAGCGTTCTTCCGAACTTTATCCCAAAACTTGCTAGTTTCACTTTGATTTTTTAAAACTCAAGTAGGGTAACTCTGTTCGCAAAGAGTGCGCTTTTGTGAAGAGGGCGCCACCAAATTTTGAGGACACTTTTTTAATTGGCTCAAAGAGAGAAGTGGCCCATCTTGTTATGTACTATCATTGTTACAGTCGAACCTGCTCTTACAGCCACCTCTTCAAGACAATTACCTGTAACAAACAATAACTTCAAACTCTCCCCCCCCCCTTCCTTGCGGTGTTTTTTTTGGTTTGGTCTAAAACCATAACGAGCGTCCAAGACGCTCACCTTTCTATGAAGACAACTTTCTCTTCTCTCTCGACAATGGGTGGCCGTGTGGGACAATTTCGAGTGTAATAACATACAACGCGCCCAGAACTTGTCACAACAGACAGGGCCGAGGCAGCCCACACTCTAAATTAAATGTGAATTATGTAAGAGGTTAAAATCATTGCGCAATTCCAACTGCCTTTTTCTCAAACACTATATTGTTGCGTTCAAGCACAAGGGGGCTATCCCGAAAATGCTGTTTTGAGAAAACCGAAGGTAAAGTTTTAGGACCCTTGTTCAGTTTCTATAAAATACAAGGAAAATTTTGTTTATAACCAAACAAATGTACACACCAATAAAACCAAACTTCTCCTATATGTAAGGCACAGCCCACTTTTGGTGTATGTCAGGTTTTCTGGAAACCCCCGAAATCCTTACTAGCGACTATATATCTGTATATGTAACATTCTTGCACTATACTCTCGGTATGGCCGAACCATTCGTTCTTCATTTCTTCTTTTCTTTTTTTGTTCTTTTTCTTTTCATTAATGCTTATTCCGGTGTGGTAAATTCTTTGTTCTTTGTTGGGTTAATGTGGTTCTGGTGTTAATCAGAAATATAAAATGTTCAATATCAACAGAGATGCTTTTGGACTAATTAGTTCTATTGTCATGCTGAGTGATTCGTACTTCCTATTTAACGTAAGACCTCGGGCGTAATTTCCAATACTGTCAGGAGATTTGGGAGTGAGGATTAGGCGGGGGGGGGGGGGGTGTCCCTTGATTAAAATTGACATTAACAAGACATATATTAAGCAAATTAGAAACAAAATTTGATTACGTTTTAGTGTTCTTACTAGTTTCATTTTTGCCTTCTAAGAGAGAGAGAGAGAGTGAGAGAGAAAGAAAGAGAGAGAGAGAGAGAGAGAGAGAGAGAGAGAGAGGGGGGGAAAGAGAAAGAGAGAGAATGACAGAGAAAGAGAAAGAGATCAGGAGAGAGAGAGAGAGAGAGTGAGAGAGAGAAAGAGAGAGAGAAAGAGGGAAAGAGAAAGAGAGAGAAAGGCAGACAGAAAGAAACAGAGAAAGACAAAGAGACAGATAGAAAAAGATAGAGAGAAGGGAGAATAGAGAGAGAGAGAAGAGAAGAGAGAGAGAGAAAGGGGTGGGCAGGGAGAAGGAGAAGAGGGGAAGGGAAAGAGAGAGAGAGAGAGAGAGAGAGAGAGAGAGAGAGAGAGAGAAAGAGAGAGAGAGGGAGAGAGAGAGACAAAGAGAGAGAGAGAGAGTGAAAGAGAGAAAAAGAGAAAGAGAGAATTGCGGATATGGGTAAGTTTGGGGTTAGTTCGAGAGTATAATCGAAAGAAAAAGACGTAGGGAGAGAAAGTTTCGATGAGGTAACACGTCTTTCATAACGAAAGTGTTCAGCTTTTACGGTGCGATTGTACTCTAACAAAATAAACTACTTTTCTCTTGGTAATGCTAAAATCATGTTTTTGGGACGTTTCTCTCTGAGATGATCGATCTTGATAATAACACCGTTCGTCCTTCTAGAAAAGACCTAAGGAGGAAGAGAAATAATAATTGCAAGCTGAAGCAGGTTACCAACATCGTTGTAGAGAGAGTAGAAGTACTAGAAGAAATAATCACAAGCAACTTGTAATGATCACAATTAAGCCCCTCAATTCATTGCATATAGCAGCTTTTCCCCCCTTTTTCCGGGTTTTTTAAAAGTGTTGTGCTGAGATGCCTAAACATAATAATATGGTAGATTGGTTAAAACGTCTCATGACTTTTCTTGCGATTTGTAAGCACCATTTATTTTTAGAAGAATTTCCCACTAACAGGGCATGGTTTTTCTTGATTGTCCATCTTTGAAGGCACACGGAATTTTCTTTACTCATTTTCTACGTAGTTTTCGGCCTTCTTATATATAACTTTTTCCTGTGACGGGCACCTGTTCAGCTCATATTACGTCTAGTTTCCTCACTGATTTATTTACAATATCGGGTAAAGTATAACATATTTTGATCTCCTGTATTCTGCCCGTTTTGTTTCAAATTATGAAATGGGGATCACCAGTGATATTTTGAGAACACATAATATTTTTGTTTAGTGTAGTTTCATCATATTTTGCGAAAAACACCATAATATAGTACAATTCCATGAAAAACAACCTAAAATCGATAGTGATCAGTGCATAAAGAAAAAATAGAGAAAGTAACAGTAATCAGTGACGCTGAAATGATACCGCTGTAATTTGTCCTAATCTCATCGTTTGTTCTTCTCAAACCAAGGCATTTTGATGACATTGATGAAAGGGAGCCAGTAGGTCTTCGGTAGCCCCATGAAGAAATTTTTAAAAAAAAATATGACCTTGTTTTAAAATTCTAGAAGCAAAGCGCGTTTTTAGATGACGTACCGTATACTGCCACAGCAAACAATCATTAAAAACTCAACAGTGTGTGTATTCAAATCTCTAAGCTAATGGAAATAGGTTGTTCATACCGACAAGTGAGAGGTTAAAAAAAAAACAACCGGAATTGCCATACACGTTCTTTGAACCGGCGCCCCAGTTATGTTTATGAAAACGGAACTTAGGTCAATGGATCCAAAATCGATTTGAGCTAGCAAACCTCTCAAGTGACGTAATTTGTTGTGAGCAAGTTTCAACTTTTCGGTTGTTAGAGAAACAGGCTCGGGTTTTCTTAAACCAAACAAAGATGTAGTTATGTCGTTTTCGCAACTGAAGCTTTTTGTATATTGTACATACTACGCACGTATATATAAAGAAAGAAATCGAGAGAGAGAGAGAGAGAGAGAGAGAGAGAGAGAGAGAGAGAGAGAGAGAGAGAGAGAGAGAGTGAAGAAGGAATGACAGGTGAGAGATTATAACATTAAATGTATAACTTTGTGCTTATTTCTCTCCCACCAAAGCAGCTATTGTTTTGTAACAGTTCAACATTTCACTGTTGCGCTCAGCAGACCCGAGTTTTAATTCCATGTTAGGAGAATAATTTTTATCGAGTATCCCTGAATTGTGTCGATGTATGCGTAAAATGAACAACATGTACTCATGTTTTTCCTCAATCCAGGTGATAGACATGCTCAATTACCTGTACAGGATGTTTGATGACATCATAGACACCTATGACGTCTACAAAGTGGAGACCATCGGTGAGTGCGTCTTAGGGATGGTTGCTGAGTTGTTGATGTTGTTGTTGTTGTTGTTGTTGCTGTTGTTGTTGTTGTTGTTGTTGTTGTTGTTGAGAGTCAGGTGAAAGGGTGCGACAAGGGGTAAGTGTCATTGTTGCTGCTGTTGTTGGTGTTGTTGTTATTGTCGTCGTCGTTGCCATTGTTGATGTTGTCGATGTTTTTGTTGTTGTTGTTGTTGTTGCTGTTGTTGTTGTTGCTGTTGTTGTTGTTGTTTTCTTCGTTTTTTTGTTTTTGTTCTTGTTTTTGTTTTTCTCGATGAAAAAAATACTTTCTGCAATTGATGATGTTGTCGTCGTTGTTCTTGCTGTTGTTGTTATCATTGTTGTTGTCTTTGCTTTTAAACGTCTTCGGGGGGATGGTAATGATGTGATGCTGTGCGTATATGTGTTTGTCCGTGTAATTATGTGGGTGTGTGCCCTGTAAGCATTTCTTTTTATTCTTCAACGTTAGCAGATTCATCAAAGAGTTATCTCTCTCTCTCTCTCTCTCTCTCTCTCTCTCTCTCTCGCTTTCTCTCTCACTCTCTCTCTCTCTCTCTCTCTCTCTCTCTCTCTTTCTCTCTCGCTCTCTCTACTTGTGATACACAAACCTGACCTACAATTACAGAAACAACAGATATCTCAGGAGAGAGATCAATTTAGTCATGAACAATGCTTTACTTTGTTTAAAATGTCAGTTAATAGGCTGGCTCTGGGAAACGAACGATGATCCAGAAAAAACAAAAAAAATTTTATTGAAGAAGAAGAAGAAGAAGAAGAAGAAGAAGAAGAAGAAGAAGAAGAAGAAGAAAAAGAAGCACAAGGAGAAGATCCCCAGCTAACTACAGTGAGGTTTTAAGCCTATTGTCTCAAAATTCGATAACCGGACAGTTTTAGCTGCCGCGTTTTTTGATAGCTCAGTAGGGTGTCCCGGCAGAAATATCTCCAGCGGTTTTATTAAGGAAGAAATGCTTCAACTCAAATTAATTCAAAAAATGTTTAACGCCCCTTTTTACACAGTAAGTTTTTTGTTTTTTGTTTTTGTTTTTTTTTGTAAAGTGTTTTACAGCGCCCGCAACTGCTTAAGGTCATATGAGCGCGCGGGACACACCTAACGTTTTAGTTGGTAGGAAATTTTGAATTTTGCCCGGGTGGCGGCCGAAGCCTACTCTTATCGATTTTAAACCACCAAGGGATCTTTAACGTGCGCAACTTGCACACGGGCCCTCCGAGATTGTTCGGCCTTTTCCGGGAAGGCTAGGTATTAGATCTTTCCTACCAGAAGATCAGGGGTGTGGCAGAAAGACAGCAGTAAGGAGTAGCAGTAGAAAGGCTGCAGAAAGAGTCAGGAGCCCAGAGGAGGGGGCATAGGAGGTGAAGGGGTTGGAGCAGAAAGTGGAAATGAAAGCAGACAACAGAACATTGCTTGAGAGCAGGAAAGGAGATGAAAGGAGACAATTTTAGAGAAGAAATCTTTTCGGTCGCTACCCGGATTCGAACCCGCGACCTTTTGAATTAGAGGCCAACACCTTAACCTCTATGCCACGAGAGCCCCCGCAAGATGCAGAATATTTAAATGGAATGTCCATCTCCGATTTGACCGAACTGAAAGGGCGTACAGCTTTAATAAAACTCTATCAAGCAACCAACATTCTGAACACCTTGTTTTGGATTTTCACTTGTATATGTGAGGCATCGTGGTGAAATCATGTGCTTGTGAAAATCCTGAAATCGAAGAAACCAGCATTTTTCTGCTGGTTTGGCAATGTTAATCAATTGTTTTATTATTGACTCAATTTCTTTTATGTCCATTTAAAAACACATTTCTGTTTGAATTTTATCCCAAAAAGTTGATTAAAGGAACAAAAACATTTAAATTTTCATTTTCAATGACTCTCAAACTATAGAAGTCACTAAACTTTTGCAGCCTTTTTCTCGCTAATTTTATCTCTGAACCCGGTGAACCCCACCTCCTTCAATAGCAAATATCTCGACTTCATCTGTCCTAGAAAGAAGGAATTGTTTTCATTCAAAGCAAGGCAAATGAACAGGCTTTAAGATGATACCAATAACTCCATTATGACCAAAAATTGACGAGCGCCTGATTTCACCACGTGTTGACACATTTAGTAATATGGCTCCCCAGTTCTGCTGGCACATCACATCGGTCGGTTGTTTACCCTCATATTGAGACCTTCGAAAACCCAACCAGTCCATCTTACCTATAATCAAATGGTATGTTTGTTGAATGCAACGTCTATTCCTACGCAGTTCTACTGGTGCCTCTGGTATAGCAATTAGACTTTTGCTGTCATGCACTGGGCCCCGAGTTTGGTTCCCAAATGTGGAGAATTGATATCGAGACTTTTTGTTTATCTTCTGGGACGTTGTATATCATCTCCCACAGCCTATTTATCCATTAGTTGTAGATGACAGTTGGAGCCCCAAGGATGATCTGCCAACTATTTTTCTCCCTTCGTCTCTATTTTCAGCCTTTCGAAGGACTTTACCCAACTTTGTTTCAGTAGAGATTTTACGGCCAAGGGGTGGATGTCAATAGAGAAGTCCTTACTGGGAATCAGACTGACTCTGTTAACCTCTCCAGCTTCAACAACACAGAGTCTGCTTCCGCTATCAAGGCGCCCCGGAAAGAGAGGGTCACAAGAGTGTGACAAACATACAAAAGAAGTAGAAGAAAATGACGATAGTAAGGATTAAGAAAGAAAAAGCAGCAGTTCCCTGTTGCAGTTCTGGCACAGTTATGAGCATGGCATTGATGAATCAGCCAATTCTACTGTGTATGAACAGGTTAATGTCCCCCTTTTGGGAATGACCTAAAGACGCTCCATTCACTGGCACCGCCCACCCGGGGGGGGGGGGCTTACCCAACTTAAAACCTTTCAATTCCGTAATGTTTATTTAACGCAAGTAGATTCAAAAGGAGTGAAATTAACGGGGACTTTGTGATGCTGAAAAACTGGATGACAAAGTTGGCTGCGAACGAAGATAAATGGTTCTTTTCCTCGTAAAATAATCTTGTAAGAAACCATTAATTTTTCCACAAGGCGAAGGAGCCCTGTCGGCTTTTGTTTTGTAGCGGTAAGGCACTCTGCCGTCCCATGCAAGAGACCCAAGTACGATTCTCATGTAGGGAAGACTTTTCATGGAGTATCTCGGTCTTTCTGCTGGGGCATTATCTTTCTGCTTGGGTATTATATATCATAGATACCTCACAGCCCGAGTTAGCCCTGATAGACGTGTTGGAAGCCTGCCTCCTTAATGATCTAAATTGTGTTGATTTGGGCGTAAAAACTCCTACATTAATCAAAAAGGAGATTTCTTTGAGTATTCTCCTTATTTTTTTCTCCAAGAGACGGAGGCGTCCTTGCCAGCGGAGCGTGCAATATACGTGGTGACCGCTAATGATCTTCCCGAGAAGTCTTTCCTCGTCGCTAGAAGGTTTTTTTCCCATTGGCAAACTGCATCCCATGGGCTGAATACGCCCCTGTAGATTATACAGTTTTTGTGCGGCTGCGAAAATATTTGGCGTGTTAAAATTTAAAAAAGATAAAGTAAATAGCCTAAGGAATGAATAGATCAAAGTGATCACATAATTTGTCAATATTAGTGAGTTTGAAGTTCTTGTTGATACAAGACTTATTCTTTGATTATTCGTTTTCATTCATATATATATATTTGTTTTGTTCTAATTAGAAGAAAATGAGTTTGATTAATCCACCGCCGCTGACTAGTTAAAAGAAACAAAAGTTAAAAAAAACCCAAAAACAATCCACGGCTCTTTGTTCTTCATGACTCCGTCGTAGTTGTTCCACGATCAGAAAAGTAGCTCTTCCCTATTCTATGGAATTTCGTGAGAACGTTATTGAACGCATTGTCCTGATGGGATCATAGCGAGCTGCTCCCACTCGGGTCATTGAAAGACGAGGCGAAAACGGCCTGCCTAGATATTCTCAACAACATGAGATCAATGCCTGTCAAGCGGGTTTGGAAAGACTGGAATACGAACACAAAAAAGTGAAAGAAACAATTAAATGAATGGCCCAAAGAGCAGCCCAAGAGATAATCGAAGTTTCGTCGATCAATCAGATATCGATCCATGTATCGATCCCGTTTTTTTAACTAGGGCATAAAACCAAGGATCATATTAATCAGATCGTTTGGAAATCAAAAGATAGAGATGTTTTATTGGTCACCTGCATGACAATACTTCAACCTTTTGGTGAGGTCTTATTCCCGCTCACGTGAAGATGTGAGGAGATAGCAACGTGGGTGGTTGGTGGGTGCTCAGGTGTGATTTGCTTCTTCTTTCCTATCAAACATCCATCGTCTTTATCTTCCCTCCTTCTTTTGTGTTTGTTACTCTCTTGTAACACCTCTAATCTTCGGCGCCTATATGACCTTATTGTGTTGCAAGTACCGTAACACTTACTAAAACTAAAAGGAGATATCAACGTTTGTGTGTTGGTTATTTTGTCTTGGAAAATGTTACCATCTCAACATTTGCCGGTGCAGGGTTAAAGTTGACAATTTCTATATTCCATGCTATGACTTAAGAAATAAAAAAAAAATTGTAAGTGCAATAGGCAACTTTTGGGCAAAGACACCTCAGGTATTATCATTGATGCAAACTACTACTGGGCGGATTGGTTTGATATGATCCATGACAAACTGTCACTTCTAGTTCTCTGCCCACAGTGTCAATTTTCTGGAGTGTGTGGTGTTGCTGTAAGCCGAAGAGTTTAAGTTTCGGGAAGCAAGAGGGGGACGCTGGGAGAAGGGGGTGGGGTGGTGAGGGGATAGAGAAATATAATAGTTCTTTTGTAAAAACAGAGTATTCCTGTCTATCTGATCTGCTGCAGCAAGCAGCCCATATCTTACATGACCTGAATACTGTCAAGGCGAGGGCGCATAAACAGTTACTATTACTAGTCAATCTTAATAATGCTGTTGAACCTGATCTAATGGCCACATGTATTAATTAAGACAATCATTTGTGCAAGCAGAGACTTTCTGTTCCCTCCCTTGCGTATTTTTTTGGGGTTACAAATAATGACACTTTGTAAGACGGCCACCTGTCTAGGAGGCCGCTTTTGTCATTTACAGTGGGTGGCTGTCTTGGACAGTTTCTACTGTATTCCAGTTTTGGTCTGTTCCATGAGACTTTAGTGGTGACTTTGCTGTTCATTTTGTGAGAGTTTTTTTTTATAGGATCTTTGCGTGTGTGTGTGTGTGTGTGTGTGTGTGTGTGTGTGTGTGTGTGTGTGTGTGTGTTTGTGTGTGAAAAAAAGGGGGGGGGAGTGGATGAGATCTGCGTGTCTTTGGTATTTTCATTCTGTTGTTAGGTTGTTTAAGCTAATGCAGTTGGCACAGTTGGAACAGAACGAGGGCCGGGACCAGGGGTGGGTTATCACTACCTATTACTTCGTACGTACCTGGTGTTCGACTAGAGCTAGCAGCTCAAATGAGCAACATTTTTTTCTTGGGGGAGGGGGGCGGAGTTAAATTATCTTTTCTCCGTCTATTATTTATTTTTGCACAAAACTTTTTTTCGATGAAAAGTTCACCTGAACAAAATAAGAACGCAAAAAAAATTATTAAGTATCTTATTAAGCCTTTCGAAAAACCTGGGCTGAAGCCGTGCTGAATTAAACAAGGAATACTCAAACAAAAATAAACACAATTTTTAAAAACGAAAAAAAAACCCCAGCCTTAGTGAATCACGAAAGTGCGCAGTTAAAAACGGAAAGCCGCAGAGATTTCCCCGGATAAAACAAAAGGTGACCTAAGTTCTGAGGTCCAAAACCATCAATTAACTGTCTTAGACCAGACCTCGACAAGTCACTGCATGGGCGTGGATACATGACCCTCTTACTTCCGCCAGATGCACTTCTTGTATAACTCTACCATAACAAGTTGAGTTTATTGCTGGCACCGTGGGTGGTTGGCGTGTGCTTTGGTATTGTTTGCTCTTTTTTTATATCAAACATTTGTCGTCCTTATCTCACTTCCTTTTTTGTGTTTGATACTGTCTTGTAACACCTGCAGTCTTCGACACTTGTATAACCTTATTGTGTTGCAAGTACCCTTAAGCAACAATTTCTGGCCTCAGCGGCTGTGGTACTATTGTAACAATGTTTGTCATAGCATACTATAGATACAGTTTGGATATCGCAGTGAGGAAGTTGTTCTTTGACGAGGCTGTATCCCACTCAGGCAGGGTTGGCCTTTACGGGTTGTTTCAATCGAAGCAGGCCGTCACCTAAAGAGTGTGTCGATGAGACTGTAAAACAATTGCAGTCTTGTTTGTTTTAGTAAGCATTTTGGGGCACTTGTAAAGCGGTTAGGTTATTTTTGTGTCGAATTTTAGAGGTGATATAAAAAATACAAAACACTAAAAAGAAGGAGAGTTAAGGACAATAGATGTTCAATAGGAAAAAAGGCATATACCACATCAGAGCACCCGCCAACAACCCACTATTCCAGTCCATTTCTAGCTGTCTTTCCCACTTTCTTTTATTGTTAAAATGCGTCTCTCTGTTCTGTAGTCAAGTAATCAAGCACTCGAGAAATCTTTCCCGCCCTCTCTACTTATATTATTAGTATCATACCTCCTCCGTTTTTTTCTCTCTCTTCATATCCTCTTTTGCGAGCACACACACATACACAAACACACATAAACACATACACAAACACACACACACACACACACACACACACACACACACACTCAAACACGCACACACACATACTAGCATACTCACAGCTACACCCATACCATGCACAACAAAGAGCAGAGGTGAAATTCAAAAATAGAAACAGGAAACAAGAAATCCAATAGCACATTTTCAGGATATAAATAAACCCAAAAAAGGCTTTATAGATACTCGGAAGATAAAAACACGATTTGAGGTCGACAGAAAAGTTGGACGAAAATGACCGTCGAAAAAACTGGGCGACAGGCCCATTATAGCTTGGAAACAATACGTTGGATCAAGAATAGGGTCCCTGTTGTCTTTCCAAGGGAACCACCTTCGGTGCAACGATACTAGAGAGTTGTCTAATATCTGTGTCTGTCGAGGTATCTTAAATATCAATTAGCGTGTTGCCAGAAAAAGGCTGGAAATGGTGGTCCCTTTGTGCGAAGTCACGATATTTTGTAGACATCGTATTATTTTTCCTGAAAGACTCACGTTTTTTCGAAGACCAGAATTGATATATATTTTATGTTGTTTTTTTTCGAACATGATCTTTTTCTTAATTATTCTTCCGTCTTCATTTTGTTATATAAAACGAATGCCGTACATGAAAACAACAACAACAGAAGCAAAAGCAAAAACTAAAGAAATACAGAAGACGTGAGTTCCGTTCCCATGCAGAGAGAATACATTTTTTATCTAGTATCTCGTTCTTTCTGCTCCAACATTGTAACCCTCATAGACCTGCTGCCCTGAAAAAAAATGAAGTCTTGATTTTTTTCCAATACTAAATGACCCTACGAGTGTGGCTG
>NW_004797701.1:620185-621899 GCF_000002075.1 Aplysia californica
GGCTCCTGACTTTTTTTGCTGCCTGTCTAATGCTACTCTTGGCTCCTTTTGACTTCTGTCTTTCAGCCACGCGCCTGATTTTTCAGGGCAGGTAAGGTCTAACACCTAGCCTTCTTGGATCAGGGCGAAAAATATTTCGGTGGTCCTGTGTGCAAGTTGCGCGCGTTATAGATCCGTTGGAGGTCGTAAAATCGATTAGAGTTGGCTTCGGCCGCCACACGGGCAACATTTCAAAATTGACAACTACCAAATTGAAAATCTGTAATGTGTGCCGCGCACTCATATGACCTTATGCAGCTGCGAGCGACGTAAACATTAATTACCAAAACCAATAACCAAGTGAGCTCTTGTTGGGAGTTGAAAGTTTACTGCTGCTGTGATTAAGTTCTGTCGAAATTATTTAATGCCGCCAAACATTGCATAAAATGATTATAAATTATATTATATCCAGATTCAAAACACAATTGCTTGAAAATGAACTTGAAGTTTTGCTGAAATCTCGTTATCCAGCACAACTGTTGAACCCTCCACGCATGACAATGTTTAAGGCATCGTGGTGAAATCCGGCGCTCTTTAAAATAATACAATCCAAGAGATCGGCATTTTTTGGCCAGTTTTGGATATTTATTTTGGGGGGATTTTTTTCTGGCTCAACACCGTGTATGTCCATTCAAAAACACTTGGGTTGATTTTATGGAAAAGCGTTGATTAAAGACAGAAAGAAATACGTAAATTTGCACTTTCCAAGGACTGTTAAGCTATGGAAGTCACCAAACTTTAGCGGCCATTTTGTAACAAATTTTACTTCCAAAACAAACCAGGCGACACCGGCCTCCTTCAATCGCTTTTTCAATATCTTGACTTCTTTTTCATGATAAATGAATATTTTTTTTCAGCAAAAAGCAAGGCAAATGAAACACCTACTTTAAGATGATCCCGATAACTCCATATGCCCAAAGGTTGACGAGAGCCTGATTCTACTGCGTCGTGATAATAATTAAGGAGTGGTTGCGTCGAGCCCAGCGGGTTGGTGAACCTTGCCATCTTCCTCCACTTGATCACTTTATAAATAATGGTTTTACTTGATGAGATGAGGGACAAAGAAATGTTCACCTACACAAAGTATATTACCCCATTAGCCGGCCATCGAAACATCATAAAACGATCTAGATCATAATATTAAACATGTGCATTTGAAGCAAAGACAACCCAGAGATAACGAGGTGAGTCCAAAGCAAAGTAAAGGGATGTGTGCTTTATCTTACCCTCGCTAACTTATTATTAGCGAGGTTCAACGGAGCAGCGCTTGAGACGGAGAACCTTGCTAAACAAATTAAATTATTTTTTCGCTAAATCAGATTGTGCAATAATGCGCTCAGATAAAACATACTTCACTGCAGGATTTTGTCTGAGGCCCATCACAATTATATTGATAAAATTTGCTAACGTAATTCTCAACATTAAAAAGGTTAGACAGTTGTGTGTTTCCTCTGTAAAATCTTAAAACTTCGAGTTAACGAGGTTCTAACAGAGCACCGAGGATAATTTTAACATTCCGATTATATTCGATCTCGTATTTGAACTGGTTTAATAATTGCTGTTATTTATCTTGCTAAACCCAATTTTAAGTGAAAGGTCATTGTGGTGTGTCGTTGTGCAAGTCAATATATCTCGTGTTGTTTTCCGTCGCAGTAGATTAGTTGTATATATATAT
>NW_004797701.1:622228-624862 GCF_000002075.1 Aplysia californica
TGGATGGATGGATGGATGGATGGATGGATGGATGGATGGATGGATGGATGGATGGGTGGATGGATGGATGGATGGATGGATAGTGGTACTGTGTAATCACATGGAGGGGGGGTGCTATGGGTGAGGCTGAAAACACCGACGAGCCTGGAGTACTCGCATGGTCGAAATAATTTAGGTACATTTGTTCAATCAAAGAATGAAACATTTTTACTCTCTCTCTTTCTCTCTCACTTGAGAAATTTGGCATGCAGAAGAAAACATGACGTAAGCGTTGTTTGTAATGACGCCTTGGCAGGGATGTATTGACTGACGACTGCCGTTCTTTCTTCCACAGGCCCCGTGGTGGCGGGCGTGGTTGGTCATAAGATGCCCAGGTACTGTCTCTTCGGCGACACGGTCAACGTGGCTTCTCGGATGGAGTCTACCAGTCTACGTAAGTTATTTTTTGTTTTGTTTTAGTTTTAGTAAGAGTCTTACGACATTTGCAACACAATAAGATCATATAAGTGCCGAAGATTAGACGTGTTACAAGAGAGTCACAAACACAAAAAAGAAGGGGGGGGGGTGACAAAGACGATAGATTTTTTAATAGGAAAGAAGAAGCAAACCACACAAGAGCACACGCCAACCACCTTCCTTTTTTTTTTCTTTAAAAATAAAATGGGCGTTTTCACGCCGCATGGACAAAACTTAGATAATCTAAGAATTGAGTCTACCAGTCTGCATAATAGTAAGTTGTTTTGGGGTTGTTGTTTCGGGGTTTTTTTTTAATGTAGGTGTTTTTACGTGCCGTCGAACCAATTTAGACAATCTAAGGATGGAGTCTACCAGCCTACATAAATTAGGTCTCGGCTTCCCAGAAGGCATACAGTGCAAGTAGCCGATTTAGCGCTCAAGCTTTGATAAAATTGACACGGCACATAAATGCTATATGAATGCAACTTTTAATTTCTTCTCGTGCATTCAGCTCTATTTTAAAAATTCTTTCGGTTCGCACGGGGAACGGATGATTGGCGATAACTCTTGTGTGGTTTGCTCCTTCTTTCCTATCAAGCATCTATCGTCCTTATTTCTTTTATGTTTGTTACTCTCTTGTAACACCTCTAATCCCCGTCCCTTATATTATTATGTCCTAACAGAGTTGCAAGTGCAGTTAAACTCTTACTAAATCATAGTGTTGGACGTGTTTTGTTAGCCCCTTATTTCCCTTGTACCTAGCTCTTCTTTAAACACCACTTCAGTGGCTGTGGTTCCGTCACGCCACAATGAAAGTTTATTATCATTAATTCAATGCGTTATGGAGTGCCAAATGTCTTTTCTTTGGTGAATATAAAATGAATTTACTTATTCATGTATCGATTTATTGGTTGATTGATTGATTGATTGCTTGATTGCTTGATTGCTTGATTGCTTGATTGCTTGATTGCTTGATTGATTGATTGATTGATTGATTGATTGATTGATTGATTGATTGATTGGTTGGTGGGTTGATTGGTTGGTTGATGGGTTGATTTATTGATTGATTCGTTCCTTGATTGATTATATTCTCAGCTCTGATGATTCAAATGACAGAAGCGACAAAGAATGAGCTCGACAGACGCGGTGGTTACGTCATATCCGAGCGAGGGAAGGTTGAAATCAAAGTAAGTCGGACTGCTTCCATATTTATCCGTTAATGTCTTCTTCTTTTACCGTAAAGCATAACGTAAGTTTAACCTTTAAATTAGCTTAACAATAACCATACTGCAAGGAAAATATCAGGTCTTACGTCTTGAAAATTTAACCCGCTTATTATGTGCATTTGCTGGAAAAAATATCACTTTTAGTTAGGCCATTGCTTGTGTACACATTCTTTAACGTCATCCTTCTTCCCTTTTTTCCCTCAACATGATCGTCATCATGATCCTCATGATCATCATCATCATCATCATCATCATCATCATCATCAGCAGCAGCAGCAGCATCGTGATCATCATCATCATCATCATCATCATCATCATAATCATCATCATCTACTATTACTCTAGTCAATGATGTCCTGTCTTCTTCCACTCGTCCCCAGGGCAAAGGAAAGATGACGACATACTGGCTTCTCAGCAGAAGCGTTGGAGATACTGACGTCACCGAAAATTTTGAGGAACCAGACGCGTGACATCACAAGAGAGTGTCCCCTGCGATCGTAATAATTCCACAATATTTGAGCAATATTTCTCTACGTTCAGATGGAGGCTTGCAAAGATTCATTTCGTGCACACCACCCGCAATTTCGTCTTTTATGATAATACAGATAACTATATTTCTGTGCGAATGGCATTAGGCTTAGCAGGAAATTATGGTGTTTGTCAGAAAGACAATGAAGGCCCATGGTAGGTCATTTTGGAGGTGGTTTACTTCAACTTCATCTGTCAGGACTAACCAGGCCTGAGCGGGATATAACGTTCCAGTAGACAGAATCAATACTCCTATGTTTGAAGGTGGAATCGGAGAAATGTTAATGTACCGTGGGCCGTCCTGAGAAAATTCCTCTGAAACAAAGGTCTGGTTACATTCTCCGGTATCTAGATAACTCTTTCTTTCAAATTAATGATTTAATAGAAGATCGTACTATACATAATAATATATAATATCTTATAA
>NW_004797701.1:625192-628517 GCF_000002075.1 Aplysia californica
TATATATGTATATTGTTATGCATCGTGGTGAAATCAGGCACTCTTCAAAATAATGAAATCAAAGAAACTGGCTTTTCTCTGTTCGTTTTGCAATTTTAATAGAATTTTTGTTTTTTGACTCATCTTCAAATAAAATAATAATAATAGATAGCATTTGCATAGCGCAAATCCCCGCTCATCAGCAAGCTCTATGCGCTTCACAATCTATACTATTACCCCAGCAGACCTGAAAGCATTCTGAAACAAACTCAACTTCCTGGGAAGTATATAGTGCAAGCAGCCATTTATAGGCGCTAAAACACTAACATACTGACAAGATCTTTCGCTGCCTATGGCCGGGTACCCATTTCCACCTGGGTGAAGTGAGGAAAATTCGCGTAAAGTGCCTTTCGCAAAGACACAACGTCGGGCCAGCGGCTCGAACCCCCGACTCCGCAACCTCACGATTACGAGTCCAGTAGCCTAACCACTAGGCCACCGACGCCACAAGGTCCATTTAAAAACACAATTCCGTGTGGATTATACTGAAAAATACTGATGTAAGGCAAAACGTTTTCAGTTTCTAAGGACTCTCCAGATTTGAAAGTCGCCAAACTGTGACATCCATTTTCTCGGTAATTTTATCTCTGACACCAGGCGATCGCCTCCTCCTTCAATCGCAAATGTCTCGACTTCAATTCATGATAGATGCGTTTTATTTTAACCGAAAGCAAGACAAATTAACAAGCTTTAAAATGATACCAATAACTCCACATGTCCAAAAACTGACCAGCGCCTGATTCCATCGCGTCGTGCCTATTAAGAGTGAAACAGTATTTTTACGAATAAAAATGGTGTAAGTTACTGTAAGACGCAGTACTTAAAAAGTAAGTATGTGTATTTTAAGGCATCAGCGACACAATGTAGGTCGTTTAGGAAACGGGCCGAATCAACCCTGCCTGTGAGAGCTAGCCGAGTCTAAAAGGGATAGAGAGAGAGAGAGAGAGAGAGAGAGAGAGAGAGAGAGAGAGAGAGAGAGAGAGTTTTAAAGAAAAGACGAAAAGACCTTTTTTCAGATAGATTTTTTCTTCTGTTTCTGACAAAGACAGCTAAGCTCCTCCTACAGTGCTTTGTTTCTTTGTCACTTAACTTCGGAATGCAGGCGCCTGTTATGCAGTAGTAAGGTCTTTGGATATCGAAGTCCTCAGTTCTCTGTCTGCTTGGATGTTATATTATGTTGAATTGGCCGTGGCAGACATGATCTAAGCAGCCAGCCTCCTAAATCATCTAAACTATGTCGACAACGCCTTAAAATATCAAGTATAAAACATTTTTAAATAATATATTAGATAGTTTTAATTCAGCAAACCACAGCGATGTCGTGTTGGATTTTTATATAAGGCAATTCGTAAACTCTTAGTCCCGGAGTTAATTTACTGTAGCTAAAGAGAAATTTCAACTTAAATACATCTAATCTGATCTTCACTGAGTCTCAAAGTCATTGTTGTAAATGCCACTGTATAGGATATCTAAGGGTTGAATAACATGTAATTATTTGAGGAAATATTAACTCTCATAGTTCATCTTCGTCAAATGTGTATGCCTTGTATGTATAATAATATGTCAGGCTCTCGTCAGTTTTTTTAATGTGGAGTAATTGGTTTCACCTAAAAGCTTATCTATTTACCTTGCTTTCAGTGAAAAAGTACCCACCTATCTTAAATAGAAGTCAAGATATTTACAATTGAAAGAGGTGAGGTCGCCGTTTTTTCAGTGGTGAAGTTACCGAGAAAATGGCCACTCAAGTTTGGTAACTTCAATAGCTAAAGAGTCCTTGAAAACAAAAAAAAGAGACATTTTTGTGCCTTTAATCAACGTTTTTCAGTGAAATTCACATGGAAATGTTTTTATACGGACATAAATGGGGTTGAGCCAAAAAAATAAAATTCGATAAAAATTGCCAAACTGCCCTGAAAATGACTGTTTCTCCAGTTTCGGTTTTTTGACGAGCGCCTGATTTCACCATCCTGCCTCACATATGTCCTTTGATTTTCCCTATTACGTGATTGTTGTTTATGGAGGGAGTGCTTGGGAGTAAGAGTGACTGACGGAGTGGAGTGAGTATATGAATGAGGGAGGGAGGGAATGTATGAATGATAAAGCATGTGATGCGTTGCTAAGATGCCGTGTATGCATAGTTTCTGTCGCAGAGGCTTAGTAAAAGCAGACTTTCAAGTTTTTTGTTTTTGTTTTGATTTTTTTAAAGAAGTAGGAACAATAAAGAATGTCTTATGTTATCATTTTATTTTTCTAAAATAAGTATTTTCAAATATAAAAGCAGGTGAACAACAACAAAAACAAACAATATTCGAGGTTTTTCCTGGAAGACGAAGCAGCCTCTATCTGTAACCAGGCAGCAGAGCGTTTTTGTTCAAATGAGAAACTGAATAAACATGTGTTGTCATCACCAAATAACCTGCACATGTCCATAATGTTTTCCTGTTGGTAGTGAGCCGGTGCTCTGGTGTGGACCCTCCTTTTTTCCTATGAAACATCAGTCATCGTTTTCTCGTTCCTTCTTTTTTCGGTGTGTTTGTTACTCATTTTAGCACCTCTAGCTCTGATCTTCTGCACTTATTATATGTATGGTCTAACTATGCTGCTAATGCTGTAAAACTCTAACTAAAACAAACGTTTGTGTGCGCCTGTCATGCAAAGGAAACGGAGTTGCTCCAGAAGCGATGTTGCTCAGGCTAACGCTTATTGCTGTCAAAATGTTTTGGCCCCACCCCTAAAAAAAAAAAACATTAAACATTAAAAATTCGACATAATTTCGTAACCGGCGTCTGTGGTGTAGCGGAAAATCGCTTCGCTATCGCACGAAGGAGACTCGAGTTCCAAACTCGAGTGGGAAGAATATTGTTCGAGATTCTCGGTCTTTCTGCTGGGATCCTGTATCCTTCTCAGCTCGGACTGGCCTTGGGAGACAGGTTTGAAGCTACCCTAATTGGCCCTAGTAGGGGCAGGTCGAAGCCAGAGTCCTAAATGATCTAAATTGTGACGATGGGGACGTAAACTACATTTTTTGGTTCCGCTCGAGTTGAATAGGATACATAAATATTTCCCTAACATAAACAATGTCTCTATCACACCTGTAAAATAAAACACACCCATACACCTTCCTTGATTCCAAACCTATTCACAATGTCCCTCCTTTCGGAGCATATCAAGGAAGTCCAGTTCTCAAAAGGAGGGAAGAAGCACTTGGACAATCTACATCCAATGTCATGTCAGCCGTGCAAGCTATGGAACCGTTCACAAATGACGTCAGCTCAGAGGGGCGGGG
>NW_004797701.1:628860-630039 GCF_000002075.1 Aplysia californica
GACTGCGAGAAGCTAGATTAGACAAGGTTATATCTAAATGTACATATTATGTACATGCACATTTTGGTTGACGTCAACTAGGGGGTTTGGGGGGTGGGGTTCTGAAAAAGATGACAGAAGTTGACAAAGGGCGGGGGGTCACTTTTGGCCAACTTTTAGCTGACTTCATTTGTGAACGGTTCCTAAGTAATATCATGCATTCTTCTTTTAGATCGTCTGTCAAGGCGCAAAAGGCCATAGTCTCAGCCCGGTTTTGCCACGACAAACATGACCAAAGTGTCATGACCTAAACTGTGTTGATAGGGGTGTGAAACATGTGCAATCAGTCAGTGTACAAGTGTTGGGGTCTGCGTTGGAGCGGTTTGGTACTTCGCTGTCGCACACATGGAATATGGGTTCGAGTCATAGTGGGCACAAGTCTCAACTAGTGTCTCGATCGTTCTGTTTGGATCTTGTATCCCTCTGAGTCTGAGTTGGCCCAGACAGACAGGGTCAAGCACACCTATTAAAAGATCTAAATATTGTGTCGATTAATTAAGGGGGAGGGGGGGAAACACCTTTATTTACAACCAATCTGTGGGCAGGTTGCAATTGTTAACTACAATGAGACAGTCATTTTGCCGTGGTAGTTTTTCTCTGACGTTACCCGCTTCCAATTTTTCGACTAAAGTTAAAAGAGACTGGTTTGATCTTATTTCTTTCATATTTGACTACAACTGCGAAGGAAATGAAACTAGATACCGCGAGAGTCAATGTCTGTAGTATTATAGGTACACTAATGGAGCTTACTCCAAATTTTGTGAACCTTAAGTCAATGAGACCTTATTATCAAAATAGAAAATTTAATAGTTATGATAACACTTCAACACTTAAAACCATATCCCTGGCCCTAATCCTTACCGTAATCCTAAGCCTTACCATATCCTTGACCCTGACCATAACTGCATCCCTAAACCTGACCCTAATCCTCACCCTAACCTGACTTTAACTCTGCTCTAAATCCTGACCCTGTAGTGTAACCTAAAAATTGAGGGTAGTCAGTTGGGGGTCTACTGTCAGATCCCCGTTGTGTGAATGCGGATATACATGTGTGTGTGTATGTGTGTGTGTGTGTTTGTGTGTGTTTGTGTGTTTGTGCGCGCGCGTGTGTGTGTGTGTGTGTGTGTGTGTGTGTGTGTG
>NW_004797701.1:630139-631781 GCF_000002075.1 Aplysia californica
TGTGTGTGTGTGTGTGTGTGTGTGTGTGTGTGTGTGTGTGTGTGTGTGTGTATGTATGTATGTGTGCACGCGCGCACTTGCATGTCTGCGGTATGATAAGACTGGAAGCTTAGCGTCATCTCTTGCTCTTACAGTTTACAGAATAAGGAGCTGATCGCCACCTTCTGCCTACCCTCCCACCCCCTCCCCCCACACACACTATCAACTCCCCCTGCTGCATCATATCCCTGTCCTTACACTCTCCCCTTATTTCTGGCCCTATCCCCTCCGTGACGTTCTAGGTTAAGCGGTTAATGACTGTTAATGCTGATGTCTCCTCTAATGATTCTAGTACGTGACTATCATTTTCGGAGCCATTTCCACTAATGAGATGGAGGCATAAAAATAGATTAATATCATAGTCCCTGTACCCGAGCTAGTTGACATAGCCTTCTCACTGATTTGACTAAAATAATGAATTCGCGTCCTCGCTTACTCAATTTAGACTATTTAGGGGGCGGGTTGCTCCGACTTTGCTAGTCAAGACCAGCCAGGGCTCTGGTGGATATATCATCCCAGCAAATAGAACAAGATTTCAAATAGAATATGTGGCATTATGGTGAAACCAGACTCTCGTAAAACAATAATGAAATCGCCTAAATCGATATTTTTCAGAGATTTTTGGCAATTTCTATAGATCTTTGTTTTCTTTTTTTTTTCTTTTTTCTTTCTTTTGGCTCAGCGTCTTCCTTGCACATTTTTTGAATAAGTGTTTCACGGCACTCGCAACTGCGTAGGTCATATGACCGCGCAGGACACATTGAAATATTTTCAGTTGGTAGGAAATTTTGAATTTTGCCCGGGTGGCGGCCGAAACATACTCTTATTGATTTTAGACCACCAAGGGATCTTTAACGTGCTCAACTTGCACACGGGACCTCCGAGAATTTTTACCCTTGTCCGAGAAGGCTAGGAGTAAATCTTTCCTACAAGAAGATCAGGGGTGTGGCTGAAAGGCAGTAGTAAGGAGCCAAGGAATAGCAGTAGAAAGGCTGCAGAAAGAGCCAGGAGCCCAGAGGAGGGGGCAAAGGAGGTGAGGGGTGGGGGCAGAAAGTTGAGACGAAAGCAGGTGACAGAACCTTGCAGAAAGCAGGAAGGGGTGTGATAGGAGAATATTTTGGAGAAGAAAATGTTCCGTCGCTACCCAATTCGAACCAGGGACCTTTGAATGAGAGGTAAACACCTTAACCTCTAGGCCACGACATCCCCCCCCCCCTTGTACATTTAAAAACACATCGTCTGCGTCACTTTGAATCGACCAAACCAATTAATGTGGATTTCCATATAAAACCTTTGTAGGATTACAGACAACAGGAGCCGACTAACAATATTATAATGTATTCGTTCTGTTTCTTATTGTTACATCTATAAGCTCCGGTACCAAATGGCCATTTTGTAAAGAAAGAGCTGTGAAATTCTAACTAAAATTACTTCCATTACAAGACGGGAGAGGCGTGCAACCTCCAGTCTATTATTCCCTAAAGGGACTTCTTGATAATGTCATTAGTGCAGGTTTAAACTAACACAATGGCAGTGAGTTCTCTCTCTCTCTCTCTCTCTCTCTCTCTCTCTCTCTCTCTCTCTCTCTCTCTCTCTCTCTCTT
>NW_004797701.1:632952-634892 GCF_000002075.1 Aplysia californica
TCTCTCTCTCTCTCTCTCTCTCTCTCTCTCTCTCTCTCTCTCTCTCTCTCTCCCCTCTCTCTGCCTCTCCTTTAAAAAATTGCTTCCTCGGCTTAGAACACAGTTTGAACGGCTGTAGTCTTCAGTTACAAGTGGTCTGGATCAGGCAATCTAAGAACAGCAGGACTGAAGGAATATAATATTATAATATATCAGCACACATTTTTAAAATCAATGAGACAACAGTTCAAATTCGTTGTAGCCTGCAAATATAATGAACGAAAAGGTGTAACATGATTAAAGCCAAAATCAATTATGTATTTTTGTTGATTTCGTGGGTGCATCTGTACCTTTAGATACTGCAGAGAAAATAGAAGTCCCGCACTATACATTTCTCCTTTTTCTTTTGTGAAGTGGAAAGTTGATTTTTATACACACAAAAAATAAATAATGTTTTTATGCAAACGAATTGAGCAAAGAATGATATCTGGATACTTCCGATAATTGGTCAGAATATTTTTAAAAATTTTCCCAGCAAACCATATTATTGTTGCACCAGGAATTTATTCTCATGATTACCCCACAGACTTAAGAATGGCATGATAAATTCAGAGGGTACTCATCAAATTTCCGTGTTTAAAAAAAATCGCGAATGGTAAAGAGCTACAACAGAGTTCTTGCCTTCAGAATGAGGAAGAAATGGAAATATCAGCCATGGTAAATGACAAATTAAATGTTCCATAAACTCTACAACCGTCACCATTCAAGTTAGAGTTAAATGTCCTAACAATCTCCAATATTTTAACAACAGTAGAGTTATAAATAATATTTGCAAACTTGATTCTGGCCAGCCCGCTCCATGCCGCTGGACTAAGCAAGTATTGCAAGCACACACTCATACATGTAAACATACCGCCAATCACTTTCCTTTGATTGATTCGAGGAAATTTTTCCTTGGAGCCGCATAAGCTAGATCTACTACTTTTTGGCACAATTCGATCGAGTTCGACTAAAGGCGTTCGTGAGCGAAAGTAAAAAAAAATAATGTAATTGGTTTTTTTATGCCCCCATCAACACAAATTAGGTCATTTAGGAGGCAGCATTCGAATGTCAGGAATATAACATCCGCGCAGAGAGACTGAGATACTCAGTAATAAGTCTACCCACTCCGGAAACGAAATCGGATATCCTGTGTACGACAGCAAAGCGCTTAACTGCCACACCACAGACGTTGGTAATCTTGTGTCGGTGTGCTTCTTCGTACACAAACGACATACTGTATAATAATGTTGCTTACCTGCTCGACATTGCCCACTATTAGGGTATTCTCTTTGTATTTTTGGCGAGCGGTGGAGATCACTTGAGTAGGGACAAGTGTTATACTATACCCTGCTTGAAAATCCATGTATGTTGGAGGGAGTACGAAAATATTAGAGCTTTCTAAATGTGACAAAAGCGGGGGCGAGATATAGAAAAGTAGACAGGCCCAAACTTTTAACATCCAGCGAGTCATCCAATGACCATCGTGACCTTATACATTGTAGATATACAACGTGTGAGTGTGCACTGCCAATCGAATTCATTTTTTAGTTTTAGTAGAGGTTTTACGACGCTCGCAACTTCATAAGGTCATGAGCGCCAGAAGATTAGAGGCGTTACTAGAGAGTAACAAACATAAAAAAAGAGGAAGGGGAGATAAAGACGATTGATGTTTCATAGGAAAGAAGAAGCAAACCACACCAGAGCATCCGCCAACCACCCACTCGAATTCATTTGATGGGGTCGGGGCCAGCCAGACTTACTTATTGGAGGGACAAAACCTACCAAAATGTTAGCAGTGTTCGTCCCAATTCGACAAAATTCGATGGTGACCTTCACAAACAAACGGGTTTGTTTTTCATGGCCGCGAATCGAACCAGTAGTGTAGTGCCAAAATGGTAACTTTTTCACCATTTCACCAT
>NW_004797701.1:635929-638370 GCF_000002075.1 Aplysia californica
TATGTATGTGTGTGTTTGTATGTATGCAAGTATAATATTATGTATGTGTGTGTTTGTATGTATGCATGTATACTATTATGTATGTGTGTGTGTTTGTATGTATGCATGTATACTATTATGTATGTGTGTTTGTATGTATGCATGTATACTATTATGTATGTGTGTGTTTGTATGTATGCAAGTATAATATTATGTATGTGTGTGTTTGTATGTATGCAAGTATAATATTATGTATGTATGTGTTTGTATGTATGCAAGTATAATATTATGTATGTGTGTGTCTGTATGTATGCAAGTATAATATTATGTTTGTGTGTGTTTGTATGTATGCATGTATACTATTATGTATGTGTGTGGTTGTATGTATGCAAGTATAATATTATGTATGTGTGTGATTGTATGCATGCATGTATACTATTATGTATGTGTGTGTTTGTATGTATGCATGTATACTATTATGTATGTGTGTGTGTTTGTATGTATGCATGTATACTATTATGTATGTGTGTTTGTATGTATGCATGTATACTATTATGTATGTGTGTGTTTGTATGTATGCAAGTATAATATTATGTATGTGTGTGTTTGTATGTATGCAAGTATAATATTATGTATGTATGTGTTTGTATGTATGCAAGTATAATATTATGTATGTGTGTGTCTGTATGTATGCAAGTATAATATTATGTTTGTGTGTGTTTGTATGTATGCAAGTATAATATTATGTTTGTGTGTGTTTGTATGTATGCAAGTATAATATTATGTATGTGTGTATTTGTATGTATGCAAGTATAATATTATGTATGTATGTGTGTGTGTGTGTGAGTGGTGAAACTTCAAATCACTGTGATAGTGTCTGGACAATAAAGTTCGATCTCATGAAAATGTTATTTTTAATTTGGGCCACCAAAATTTGTTTTGTTGATAACATCAAAGTACTGAATGCTGCAATTTGGACTGCTGGCGGGCGCTCTTGTGATTGTTTCAGTTTTACTAAGAGTCTTATGGCACTTGCAACACAGTAAGGCCCTATAAGTTTCAAAGATTCGAGGTTCTACAAGAGAGTAACGAAAACAAAAAAAAGAAGGAGCGATCAGGAGGATAGATCTTTGACAAGAAAGAAAGAGCACACCACAACAGAGCACCCGCTAACCACCCACTGCACTCTAGTGTGGTTCGCTCCTTACTAATCAAACACCTAGCTTCAGTATCTTTCCTCCTTGCCTTCGTACGTTGCTATCTAGTAACACCTCTAATCGTTGCCATATGACCTAATTATGTTGCAAATGCCTTAAAACTGTTATATAAAAACTTTAACAACAACAACAACAACAACAACAACAACAACAAAACTGAACTAAATCTTGCAGTGGGGATAGGGAATCAGATCACGTGGCGACAACGATATGAAGACCCATTTTCGTCGTGCATGGGTTCATGACTGTCCTTGAAGGTCACCCGCCACATCACGTGTGATCTCACGTGAGCAATTAGGCTTGTTAGAAGCCCGTCTCGAGCTGTCTTATAATACACACGCACAGAACCTATCGGGAGACAGAGGATATTGGTTTAGTTAAACCGCTTCCTTGTCATAAAGGGTGTCCAACCCCCCCCCCCAAAAAAAAAAACACACCAACAACCGACAACAACAGAAGACCCCTTTAAATGGCAATAACTCGGTCACCTTAGCACCAATTTTAGCAAAAGTTACATTCGTACGTACCTACCTACCTTCCTTCCTTCCTTACGTACCTACCTACCTACCTACCTACCTACCTACCTACCTGCCTGCCTGCCTGCTTGCCAGCCAGCCAGCCTGCCTCCCTACCTACCTTCCTACCTACCTACCTACTCACTGACATGCGACAAAATTACATTCTACTGAAGGGAAGTTAAATCTATCAATAGATTAACTTTCCCGTGATCGAGAAATATCAAGTTAAAAAAACTCCACTTTAAAGTGAGTAAAATGCTAAACTTTACAGCATCACCATAAAGAGTATTTTAGCAAAACAGAACAAATGTATTTAAAACTAACATGATCAAACAAACTCAGTGTAGGTGGTGGATAATCAAGTTGTATTGTTTAGTTTTCGTAGAGTTTTTTTCGGCACTCGCAACTGCATAAGGTCATATGAGTGCCAGAGGAGTAGAGGTGATATCAGAGAATAATAAACATAAAAAAGAAGAAGGGGGGATAAAGACGATTAATGTTTGATAGGAAAGAAGAAGCAAACTACACCAGAGCACCCGCCAACCACCCACTCAAGTTGTACGATCTAAGTTTAGTGTTGGCTATATAATTTCTCTCCAAACGCTAGATTACGCTGCTAGAAATTTTGAATCATCCTGTGGCAAGTTTCTGAGCCAATTTTTTAAACCCCAGTACAATATTGAGCTTCAACTGTTCGAATGTATCTCAGGGAGAAAAAATCGGGATT
>NW_004797701.1:639224-640595 GCF_000002075.1 Aplysia californica
GGGAAAATCGGGAGGATTGAGATTTGGGGCAAAAAATCGGATATCCCGACTAAATCGGGATGAGTGGCAGGTCTGCTAAGTTGTTTCCGAAGGCATTGCTTTTCATAAAACCCCAAAAGAAAAACAAAGCATTTTGAAAATGTCTTTGTTTTTGACACACTGTCTACGGCAAAGTCAAATCTAAATAAATGTATTCTTTAATTAATGCACAAATACACAACATGGTTGATTCTAATAAGTTACACGTTTCGCGTTTTACTCAATTTGGAAAGAAATCTTTAAAACATCACATATTTCGAAGTATTGGGTTGATTTTCAGTGAATATTACCGGCAATTGCAATGTTCCCCCCTGGTTAAACGTTATACATATATTGTAATTTAATTGAGATCAAAGTTTTACATGTACTGACATTCGTATATAGATGAACGAGTTATTGCCCTTTACACTGTCCACTATTTTTAGACTCCCGGTATTTGGAGCACATCTCATTCACGAACGTAACATCAGTAAGTTTACTTGTTTCGTTTTTTAAAATATTTTTTATAATTAACTGTTAACTTCGGGACGTCCAAAATAATTCAGGAAAGATATTTGTATATCTTTCAACATGTCTTCATCTTTCGGAAAGGATACAATATATCTCCTCCTACTTATCATCACAAAAACATCAGCAAGTTTACTTGTTCATTTTATATTAAGTAAACTAAACTTCAGGATATCCAAAATAATTCTGGTCAGGTCGATCTATCTTTCAACATGTTTTCATCTTTCAGAAAAAGAAAATACTGTACAAATCTCCTCTTACATATTATTGTAAAAATCAGTCTAATCTTCGGTTTAACACCATAATTATTATCTCTCTCTGCTGGTGGCGTGCAGCCCTTTGACACGACCCCCCCCCCCCTTTCCACCTCACAAACTTTCAAAGTTGTTTGTGTATTCACATTTGTGATGTATGTGTGATGTATGTGTGTGTGTGTGTGTGTGTGTGTGTGTGTGTGTGTGTTGAGAGGGGGGAGGTAAATGTGTGTGAGTTTGTGTGTGTGTGTGTGTGTGTGTGTGTGTGTGTGTGTGTGTGTGTGTGAGTGTGTGTGTGTGTTCGCGAAACGCTGTGTGTGTGTCTGTCTGTGTGTGCGCGTGTGTGCTTGTGTGGGTGTGTAAGTAAGTCAGTGAGTAGGTAGGTAGGTAGGAAGGTAGGTAGGGAGGCAGGCTGGCTGGCTGGCAAGCAGGCAGGCAGGCAGGTAGGTAGGTAGGTAGGTAGGCAGGTAGGTAGGTAGGTAGGTACGTAAGGAAGGAAGGAAGGTAGGTAGGTACGTACGAATGTAACTTTTGCTAAAATTGGTGCTAAGGTGACCGAGTTATTGCCATT
>NW_004797701.1:640865-641606 GCF_000002075.1 Aplysia californica
GAGCAGAAATCATGTACGAAACAGAATACATATTTATACGTCACGACAGAACGGAATCAGGCGCTCGTCAATGTTGGAGCATATGGAGCCATTTGTATCATTTTAAACCGTACTCATTTGCTTTGTTTACGATGAAAAAATATCCGTCTATCCGGAATAGAAGTCAAGTTATTAGCGGTTGACGAGAAAACGGCCGCAAAAATTTGGTGACTTCCAATTAGCTCGAGAGTCCTTGGAAACAGAAAATTTACATTTTTGTGCGATTCATCAACATTTTTCCAGTAAAATCCAAACATATTTAATGTGTCTTTAAATGGACATAAAAGGTGTAGAGCTAAAAAACAAAAAAAAAATCGATAAAAATTGCCAAACGGACAGAAACATTTTGATTTTTCCGATTTAAATATTTCAACGAGCGGCTCATTTCACAACGATGCCTCACATATTATTGTCAGCTGTAATTAACAATTAAAGGCATAGAAAGAAACATAAAAATAATTCTAAAATTCAGATGAAAATAGGAAATGACAGAAATGTATATATATGTACAGGTATTGTAAGGCGTGAGCTGAAAAACAATGTATAGGATGAGTTCAAGACGTTTGACAGGCTAAGGTTCTGACTTCTCGATGCAAATTTTGATGTGTTGACATGTTAGAAGTCTGTGATCTCATTGATGTATTTCACGTATCTCTCTCTCTCTCTCTCTCTCTCTCTCTCTCTCTCTCTCTCTCTCTCTCT
>NW_004797701.1:645911-648030 GCF_000002075.1 Aplysia californica
GGGGGGGCTCTGTTTCGCCTTTTCGTTCTGTCTTTTTAAAAAAAATGTAAAATCAGCTACGAAAGAACAACAAGCACCAAAAAGCCACATCCTCATCGTATTCGTAAGTATAAGTGATAATAGGCCTAATAATAATATCAAAGATAATAATGATGAAAATAATAATGACAATAACAATAATAAAAAATAATGTTATTACTGCTACTACATCATCATCGTTATAATCATTCAAAGCTCCAATTCCATTGTGGATGTACGCAGAGTGCTGGCTTTTCTCTTGGCTTCCAACATACATGCGAAATGGTCTAATACGGCCAGCCATCGTCGAAAAGAAAAATGGATTCCTTATTCAGATGGGCGTCTTACACAGTGTGAGGACACTGTAAGAAACAAAGAACAGAAACAAAGACGAAAACTCTGCAACGGATGAAATAGACATATTGGCCGTTTGTACAAGTGCTCGTTTTGTACAGGTGGCCGTTAGAGCAGATTGGACTGCACTCACCTTGTCTTTTCCGTCACCGATGATGGGCGTGTCCTCGCTGTCAGACTCGAGCACCTCGTCCAATGAGCTCTTCATTCTCTCCAAGGAAGGCGGGATCTGGTGAACGCTGTCCAATCGCTGAAACACTTCGGCTAGGTCCACCTGAAACATCGATGGACTTTGTCATATATTGCGTGCGGCTTTGTTTTGTTTTGTTTTCCTCCACCTCCTTCTCCTCCTCCTCCTCCTCCTCCTCCTCCTCCTGCTCCTCCTCCTCCTTCTTCTTCAGCCTTTCGAAGGGCTTTGCCCATCTATAAACCTGCCCATTCCGTTATGCCGTCTTCCCTTCTCTTTTTCTATTTGCTTTTCCTAACCCTCCCCCTCCCCTCCTTGCATACTGCCCTTAGGATCATCTTTGCATGTCCTGTTGATCTCGTAACACAATTAGGACACGTAAGTGCCAAAGAGTAGAGATGTTATAAGAAAGTAACAGACACTAAAAGTGGGTGAGATAAGGGGGACAGGTGTTTGAAAGGAAAGAAGGAGCAAACTGCACAGCAACACCCGCCGACCACTCACGTTTTGTTTAATTTTGTCGTTTTGGTTGTGAGTTATTTATTTGGGAGGGGGGGGGGGCGCATCGGAAGTACTTTACGCTCCCATCGACAACTTGGAGGCGGGCTGCTTAGGCCCAGCACGTTGGGGCTAACCTGAGCAGAGTCGGATACAGCATGCTTACATGCCGACGGGAATTAGCCTATTCAATAAAACATACTTTAAAGGGTAATCGAATTCACGTGCGTGCCCCACATTCAACGGTGAAACGTCATGCTATGACATTACAGACACCAGTGTTTAGTTTGTAAGGTTGTTTTGGGTTGTTTTTTTCGTTTTATTATTTATTTTTGGTAAATGTTTTTCACGGCGCTCGAAACTGCATAATAAGGTCATATGAGAGCACAGGACACATTAAAAAAATTTCAGAAGATATATTTTTGAATTTTGCCCGGGTGGCGGCCGAAGCCTACTCTTATTGATTTTCGACCACCAAGGGATCTTTAACCTGCTCAACTTGCACTCGGGACCTCCGAGATTTTTCGCCCTTGTCCGAGAAGGCTCGGTGTAGATCTTTCCTATCATAAGATCAGGGGTGTGGCTGAAAGACAGCAGTAAGAAGGAGCGAACGAAAGGCTGCAGAAAGAGTTAGGGGCCAAGAAGAGAGGGCAAATGAGATGAGGGGGTAGGGGAAGAAAGAGGAAACAAAAGCAGACGACACAACATTGCTAGAGAACAGGAAAGGATGTGAAAGGAGACAATTTTAGAGAAGAAAAAATTTCGCTCGCTACCCAGATTCGGGACCTTTGAATGAGAGGCCAACATCTTAACCTCTAGGCCATGAGAGTCCCCATTTGTAACGTTTATGCCCGTTGTCTGTGTACATAGCAGACGTAAGTCCGATTCCCGAGTGGGGAAATTCTTTATCATGTACGTGTATCTCCGGGTGTTTGTCTGCTGGGATGTTGTAGCCCTGTCAGCTTGGGTTACCCTGACGAGCAGGATCGAAGCCCGCCTCGTAAATACATGTAATAGAAAGTGTCTACAGTTCCTGCCACACCAAAGATACTTGTTTGTCCA